>NC_143037.1:4647500-4685000 GCF_057628025.1 Oncorhynchus mykiss | reverse complement strand
AGCTGGTTCTGAGGCTCAGTTCACCAACCCAAACCAACCCCATAGAGCCTCAGGACAGCAGTCAGCCAGCTGGTTCTGAGGCTCAGTTCACTAACTCAAACCAACCCCATAGAGCCTCAGGACAGCAGTCAGCCAGCTGGTTCTGAGGCTCAGTTCACCAACTCAAACCAACCCCATAGAGCCTCGGGACAGCAGTCAGCCAGCTGGTTCTGAGGCTCAGTTCACTAACTCAAACCAACCCCATAGAGCCTCAGGACAGCAGTCAGCCAGCTGGTTCTGAGGCTCAGTTCACCAACTCAAACCAACCCCATAGAGCCTCGGGACAGCACTCAGCCAGCTGGTTCTGAGGCTCAGTTCACCAACTCAAACCAACCCCATAGAGCCTCAGGACAGCACTCAGCCCAGCTGGTTCTGAGGCTCAGTTCACCAACTCAAACCAACCCCATAGAGCCTCAGGACAGCAGTCAGCCAGCTGGTTCTGAGGCTCAGTTCACCAACTCAAACCAACCCCATAGAGCCTCGGGACAGCACTCAGCCAGCTGGTTCTGAGGCTCAGTTCACCAACTCAAACCAACCCCATAGAGCCTCGGGACAGCACTCAGCCAGCTGGTTCTGAGGCTCAGTTCACCAACTCAAACCAACCCCATAGAGCCTCAGGACAGCACTCAGCCAGCTGGTTCTGAGGCTCAGTTCACCAACTCAAACCAACCCCATAGAGACTCAGGACAGCAGTCAGCCAGCTGGTTCTGAGGCTCAGTTCACAAACCCAAACCAACCCCATAGAGCCTCAGGACAGCAGTCAGCCAGCTGGTTCTGTGGCTCAGTTCACAAACCCAAACCAACCAAATAGAGCCTCAGGAAGGCACTCTGCCAGCTGGTTCTGAGGCTCAGTTCACAAACCCAAACCAACCCCATAGAGCCTCAGGACAGCAGTCAGCCAGCTGGTTCTGTGGCTCAGTTCACAAACCCAAACCAACCCCATAGAGCCTCAGGACAGCACTCAGCCAGCTGGATCTGAGGCTCAGTTCACCAACCCAAACCAACCCCATAGAGCCTCAGGACAGCAGTCAGCCAGCTGGTTCTGAGGCTCAGTTCACAAACCCAAACCAACCCCATAGAGCCTCAGGACAGCAGTCAGAAAATCTGGCCCAACCAAATCATCACAAAATAAAAATACAAATATATCACCTACTGGAAAGACACCACAAAAAATCTAAGTAAACTTCAATGGTATTTGTCTCTAAACAGACAGTAGATGGTGGCAGACTATCTGACCACTGTTACTGATAGAAAACTGAGGAAAACATTGACTAGGTACAGACTCAGTGAGCACAGTCTGGCTATAGAAACCGGTCGTCACAGACAAACCTGGCTGCCCAGAGAGGACAGTCTGGCTAAAGAGACCGGTCGTCTCAGACAAACCTGGCTGCCCAGAGAGGACAGTCTGGCTAAAGAGACCGGTCGTCTCAGACAAACCTGGCTGCCCAGAGAGGACAGTCTGGCTATAGAGACCGGTCGTCACAGACAAACCTGGCTGCCCAGAGAGGACAGTCTGGCTATAGAGACCGGTCGTCACAGACAAACCTGGCTGCCCAGAGAGGACAGTCTGGCTAAAGAGACCGGTCGTCTCAGACAAACCTGGCTGCCCAGAGAGGACAGTCTGGCTATAGAGACCGGTCGTCACAGACAAACCTGGCTGCTCAGAGAGGACAGTCTGGCTATAGAGACCGGTCGTCACAGACAAACCTGGCTGCCCAGAGAGGACAGTCTGGCTATAGAGACCGGAGGTCACAGACAAACCTGGCTGCCCAGAGAGGACAGTCTGGCTAAAGAGACCGGTCGTCTCAGACAAACCTGGCTGCCCAGAGAGGACAGTCTGGCTATAGAGACCGGTCGTCTCAGACAAACCTGGCTGCCCAGAGAGGACAGTCTGGCTATAGAGACCGGTCGTCACAGACAAACCTGGCTGCTCAGAGAGGACAGTCTGGCTATAGAGACAGGTCGTCACAGACAAACCTGGCTGCCCAGAGAGGACAGTCTGGCTATAGAGACCAGTCATCACAGACACACCTGGCTGCCCAGAGAGGACAGTCTGGCTATAGAGACCGGTCGTCACAGACAAACCTGGCTGCCCAGAGAGGACAGTCTGGCTATAGAGACCGGTCATCACAGACCAACCTGGCTGCCCAGAGAGGACAGTCTGGCTATAGAGACCGGAGGTCACAGACAAACCTGGCTGTCCAGAGAGGACAGTCTGGCTATAGAGACCGGTCGTCACAGACAAACCTGGCTGCCCAGAGAGGACAGTCTGCATTTCCTATTACACTGTGACAAATACTCAGACCTAAGAGAATATTTCTTTCCCCAAATTATAATTCAATACAAATAAATTGAAACTATAAAAGATGAAGAAAAAATCTATTATTTATTGGGTTTAAAGCCAAAATGTGCAGTTTTGGCAGCCAAACATGTGTCCTCCTGCCACAACCTGAGGGACAGCCAGTGAAAAGTGCAAAGTAATGTCGACATGTTGACACTGGTCTACTACCAGGTCATGTGTCTTCTCAGTCATGTTGACACTGGTCTACTACCAGGTCATGTGTCTTCTCAGTCATGTTGACGCTGGTCTACTACCATTGCCTTAATGTATTGTTATTCTCATTAGAGAGAGAGAGATAGAGAGATAGAGAGAGAGACAGAGAGAGATAGAGAGAGAGACAGAGAGAGAGAGAGAGACAGAGAGAGAGAGAAAGAGAGAGAGAGGGTGGGAGAGAGAGACAGGGAGAGAGAGAGACAGAGACAAAGAGAGAGAGACAGAGAGAGAGAGAGAGAAAGAGAGAGAAATAAAGAGAGAGAGAGAGACAACCATCTAAAAACAAGCCAAAGGAACTGAGTAACATTAAGAAATGCTATAGATGGAAGGAATGCAGTTTGGAAACCTACCAAAAAACAATTAGGCGACAACAAATTCAATCCCTTTTAGACAATTTCCTGGGTAAAACGTTCCACTGTAATAGTGAAGGTGTAAACTTGGCAGTAGAAAATCTTAACAGTATATTTGACCTCTCAGCTTCCCTATCAAATCTAAAAATCTCAAATAGAAAACCGAAGAAAATTAACAATAATGACAAATGGTTTGATGAAGAATGCAAAAATCTAAGAAAGAAATTGAGAAACCTGTCCAACCAAAAACATAGAGACCCGGAAAACCTGAGTCTACGCCTTCACTATGGTGAATCACTAAAACAATACAGAAATACACTACGGAAAAAGAAGGAACAGCATGTCAGAAATCAGCTCAATGCAATTGAAGAATCCATAGACTCTAACCACTTCTGGGAAAATTGGAAAACACTAAACAAACAACAACACAAAGAATTATCTATCCAAAATGGAGATGTATGGGTAAACCACTTCTCCAATCTTTTTGGCTCTATAACAAAGAATAAAGAGCAAAAACATATACATGATCAAATACAGATCTTAGAATCAACTATTAAAGACTACCAGAACCCACTGGATTCTCCAATTACATTGAATGAGTTACAGGACAAAATAAAAACCCTCCAACCCAAAAAGGCCTGTGGTGTTGATGGTATCCTCAATGAAATGATCAAATATACAGACAGCAAATTCCAATTGGCTATACTAAAACTCTTTAACATCATACTTAGCTCTGGCATCTTCTCCAATATTTGGAACCAAGGACTGATCACCCCAATCCACAAAAGTGGAGACAAATTTGACCCCAATAACTACCGTGGAATATGTGTCAACAGTAACCTTGGGAAAATCCTCTGCATTATTATTAACAGCAGACTCGTACATTTCCTCAATGAAAACAATGTACTGAGCAAATGTCAAATTGGCTTTTTACCAAATTACCGTACAACAGACCATGTATTCACCCTGCACACCCTAATTGACAACCAAACAAACCAAAACAAAGGCAAAGTCTTCTCATGCTTTGTTGATTTCAAAAAAGCCTTCGACTCAATCTGGCATGAGGGTCTGCTATACAAACTGATGGAAAGTGGTGTTGGGGGTAAAACATACGACATTATAAAATCCATGTACACAAAAAACAAGTGTGCGGTTAAAATTGGCAAAAAACACACACATTTCTTCACACAGGGTCGTGGGGTTAGACAGGGATGCAGCTTAAGCCCCACCCTCTTCAACATATATATCAACGAATTGGCGCGGGCACTAGAAAAGTCTGCAGCACCCGGCCTCACCCTGCTAGAATCCGAAGTCAAATGTCTGCTGTTTGCCGATGATCTGGTGCTTCTGTCACCAACCAAGGAGGGCCTACAGCAGCACCTAGATCTTATGCACAGATTCTGTCAGACCTGGGCTCTGACAGTAAATCTCAGTAAGACCAAAATAATGGTGTTCCAAAAAAGGTCCAGTCACCAGGACCACAAATACAAATTCCATCTAGACACTGTTGCCCTAGAGCACACAAAAAACTATACATACCTTGGCCTAAACATCAGCGCCACAGGTAACTTCCACAAAGCTGTGAACGATCTGAGAGACAAGGCAAGAAGGGCATTCTATGCCATCAAAATAAACATAAATTTCAACATACCAATTAGGATTTGGCTAAAAATACTTGAATCAGTCATAGAGCCCATTGCCCTTTATGGTTGTGAGGTCTGAGGGCCGCTCACCAACCAAGACTTCACAAAATGGGACAAACACCAAATTGAGACTCTGCACACAGAATTCTGCAAAAATATCCTCCGTGTACAACGTAGAACACCAAATAATGCACGCAGAGCAGAATTAGGCCGATACCCACTAATTATCAAAATCCAGAAAAGAGCCGTTAAATTCTACAACCACCTAAAAGGAAGCGATTCCCAAACCTTCCATAATGAAGCCATCACCTACAGAGAGATGAACCTGGAGAAGAGTCCCCTAAGCAAGCTGGTCCTGGGGCTCTGTTCACAAACACAAACACACCCTACAGAGCCCCAGGACAACAACACAATTAGACCCAACCAAATCATGAGAAAACAAAAAGATAATTACTTAACACATTGGAAAGAATTAACAAAAAAACAGAGCAAACTAGAATGCTATTTGGCCCTACACAGAGAGTACACAGCGGCAGAATACCTGACCACTGTGACTGACCCAAAATTAAGGAAAGCTTTGACTATGTACAGACTCAGTGAGCATAGCCTTGCTATTGAGAAAGGCCGCCGTAGGCAGACATGGCTCTCAAGAGAAGACAGGCTATATGCTCACTGCCCACAAAATGAGGTGGAACCTGAGCTGCACTTCCTAACCTCCTGCCCAATGTATGACCATATTAGAGAGACATATTTCCCTCAGATTACACAGATCCACAAAGAATTCGAAAACAAATCCAATTTTGAAAAACTCCCATATCTACTGGGTGAAATTCCACAGTGTGCCATCACAGTAGCAAGATTTGTGACCTGTTGCCACGAGAAAAGGGCAACCAGTGAAGAACACACACCATTGTAAATACAACCCATATTCATGCTTATTTATTTTCCCTTGTGTACTTTAACCATTTGTACATTGTTAAAACACTGTATATATATATATATAATATGACATTTGTAATGTCTTTACTGTTTTGAAACCTCTGTATGTGTAATGTTTACTGTTAATTTTTGTTGTTTTTCACTTTATATATTCACTTTGTATGTTGTCTACCTCACTTGCTTTGGCAATGTTAACACGTTTCCCATGCCAATAAAGCCCTTGAATTGAATTGAATTGAATTGAATTGAATTGACAGAGAGAGACAGAGAGAGAGAAAGAGAAAGAAAGAAAGAGAGAGAGAGATAGAGAGAGAGAGAGAGAAAGAGAGAGAGACAGAGAGAGAAAGAGAAAGAAAGAAAGAGAGAGAGAGAGAGAGAGAGAGAGAGAGAGAGAGAGAGAGAGAGAGAGAGAGAGAGAGAGACAACACAGTGGTAAGGAATGGAGGACTGTGAAGCATGGATAGACCAAACACACAGAAAACAAACTGAGCTGCTGGCAATAAAGTTTGGTCAATCATGATGACTAAACTCTCAAGCTCTGTGCATTGTAAAGCACCCATAGCAACCTCTATCAATGTGAATATATACTAAATTATTACTATATAATTTCATATTAAATTGTGCAAAAAGTTGACTCCAGATCAAAGGTAAACGACCTAAAGACCTTGACCGTTGCTAAAGAAATTTAAAATTGGGACAGAGAGAGAGTGAGAAACAGAGAGAGAGCGAGAGAGAGAGGGAGAGAGAGAGTGAGAAACAGAGAGAGAGGGAGAGAGAGAGGGAGAGAGAGAGTGAGAAACAGAGAGAGAGAAACAGAGAGAGACAGAGAGAGAGCGAGAGAAACAGAGAAAGAGAGAAACAGAGAGAGAGAGAGAGAGAGAGAGAGAGACAGAGAGAGAGAGAGAGAGAGAGAGAGAGATAGAGGCCATTGACGCCACAGTGCTCCGATGCCCACTGAGCGGCAGTATTAAGTGCAGCCCAACAGGCCACAGGAGCCATCGTAAATCACTGTTTAAGTGGCAGGGACCTCTTTGATTTACCCATGCCATTATCTGCAAAAGGAGACCCCTTCCAATCTCTTTGACCTTTAAAGATATACAACTCCAGCAACATGCCTCTGCAGCAGTAGGTATGTACACTAAAGGGAACCCTGTTACCTCTATAGTCCCTATGGGCACTGGTCAAAAGTACTGCACTAAATCGGGAATAAGGTGTCATTTGGGATCCTGTGTATCCCTCTTTCCCTAGTCCTCCTACTTTCTATCCCTCTCTCTCTAGTCCTCCTCTCTAGTCCTCCTCCTCTCTAGTCCTCCTCCTTTCTATCCCTCTCTCTCTAGTCCTCCTCTCTAGTCCTCCTCCTCTCTAGTCCTCCTCCTCTCTAGTCCTCCTCTCTAGTCCTCCTCCTTTCTATCTCTCTCTCTCTAGTCCTCCTCTCTAATCCTCCTCTCTACTCCTCCTCTCTAGTCCTCCTCCTCTCTAGTCCTCCTCTCTAGTCCTCCTCCTCTCTAGTCCTCCTCTCTAGTCCTCCTCTCTAGTCCTCCTCCTCTCTAGTCCTCCTCCTTTCTATCCCTCTCTCTCTAGTCCTCCTCTCTAGTCCTCCTCTCTAGTCCTCCTCCTCTCTAGTCCTCCTCTCTAGTCCTCCTCTCTAGTACTCCTCTCTAGTCCTCCTCCTCTCTAGTCCTCCTCCTCTCTAGTCCTCCTCCTCTCTAGTCCTCCTCCTTTCTATCCCTCTTTCTCTAGTCCTCATCTCTAGTCCTCCTCCTCTCTAGTCCTTCTCTCTAGTCCTCCTCTCTAATCCTCCTCTCTAGTCCTCCTCCTTTCTATCTCTCTCTCTCTAGTCCTCCTCTCTAATCCTCCTCTCTACTCCTCTCTAGTCCTCCTCCTTTCTATCCCTCTTTCTCTAGTCCTCATCTCTAGTCCTCCTCCTCTCTAGTCCTCCTCTCTAGTCCTCCTCTCTAGTCCTCCTCTCTAATCCTCCTCTCTAGTCCTCCTCCTTTCTATCTCTCTCTCTCTAGTCCTCCTCTCTAATCCTCCTCTCTAGTCCTCCTCCTCTCTAGTCCTCCTCCTTTCTATCCCTCTTTCTCTAGTCCTCATCTCTAGTCCTCCTCCTCTCTAGTCCTCCTCTCTAGTCCTCCTCTCTAATCCTCTCTAGTCCTCCTCCTTTATATCTCTCTCTCTCTAGTCCTCCTCTCTAATCCTCCTCTCTAGTCCTCCTCCTCTCTAGTCCTCCTCCTTTCTATCCCTCTTTCTCTAGTCCTCATCTCTAGTCCTCCTCACTAGTCCTCCTCTCTAGTCCTCCTCCTTTATATCTCTCTCTCTCTAGTCCTCCTCTCTAATCCTCCTCTCTAGTCCTCCTCTCCATTCTATCCCTCTATCTTGACTCCCTACCGGATGTTGAAGTTCAGTTGCACCCATGGGGAAAGTTGAATACAGACCCTGAGGATATTTCAGTAGAACACCAGTCCTCTCCTCTCTGCTACAGTAACATGTTATTATCTTTCTCTAAAGTATAGCCTCGACTTGACACCAGAAAAGACGATAGCTTCTACATGCATTTCTTTTGCCTTATTTATAGAAGCATAGTCCCATTATGAGGAAGATATATGAGTGTGCGTTGTCTAATTAAAATCTAAACATGGATTCAAGGAAAATGTTTTTCAAAAAAAAAAAAAATGGTTATTTCTAGTTTCAGCACAAACAGTCGAAAACATAGTTGTAATTTCAGAGTCTTAATTGTAGAGGGACGTCAGCAGAACTGTGGCGGTTTTTGTATCGCGAAGGAGTCTCATCACACAGTCGTACAAGGGACTGATCTGATAGCACGTTCTACTTTCCTCTATTCGTTAGAAAAGCTAGCAGCAATCTACCCGCGCAGTCACATTTATCAAGACCTATAGATCTACTGCTGCTACGTGTTATTTGGGAAACACGCTTTTTAAAAACACACAAAAAAAAGTGCAACAATTAAATTTAAACACCAAAAGCAATGAAAACACATACAGTCTAATAGTACTTACCAATAGTAGGTAACTCCTCAAGGAAACATATGCAAATGAGTGTGTTTAGGATGTGAATAAAGAGCTTACTGTGTAACTAACCACTGACTGGTGCCTCCACCCTCTACCTCTGTTAGTACTGTAAACTGGGTGGGTACAGTAGACTACAGTAGGGTACAGTAGACTACAGTGGGGTACAGTGGGGTACAGTAGGGTACAGTAGAGTACAGTAGGGTACAGTAGACTACAGTGGGGTACAGTAGGGTACAGTAGGGCACAGTAGGGTACAGTAGAGTACAGTAGACTACAGTGGGGTACAGTAGGGTACAGTAGGGCACAGTAGGGTAAAGTAGACTACAGTAGGGTACAGTAGACTACAGTAGGGTACCGTAGACTACAGTGGGGTACAGTGGGGTACAGTAGGGTACAGTAGAGTACAGTAGGGTACAGTAGACTACAGTGGGGTACAGTAGGGTACAGTAGGGCACAGTAGGGTACAGTAGAGTACAGTAGACTACAGTGGGGTACAGTAGGGTACAGTAGGGCACAGTAGGGTAAAGTAGACTACAGTAGGGTACAGTAGACTACAGTAGGGTACCGTAGACTACAGTGGGGTACAGTAGGGTACAATAGACTACAGTAGGGTACAGTAGACTACAGTGGGGTACAGTAGGGTACAGTAGACTACAGTGGGGTACAGTAGGGTGCAGTAGACTACAGTAGGGTACAGTAGACTACAGTGGGGTACAGTAGGGTACAGTAGACTACAGTAGGGTACAGTATACTACAGTGGGGTACAGTAGGGTACAGTAGACTACAGTAGGGTACAGTAGACTACAGTGGGGTACAGTAGGGTACAGTAGACTACAGTAGGGTACAGTAGACTACAGTAGGGTACAGTAGGGTACAGTAGACTACAGTAGGGTACAGTAGACTACAGTAGGGTACAGTAGACTACAGTAGGGTACAGTAGGGTACAGTAGACTACAGTAGGGTACAGTAGACTACAGTATGGTACAGTAGACTACAGTAGGGTACAGTAGGGTACAGTAGACTGCAGCAGGGTAAAGTAGACTACAGTAGGGTAGTGTAGGGTATAGTAGAAAACAGTAAGGTGGAGTAACATAAATAGACTACAGTAGGGTGTGGTAGGGTACAGTAGGGTACAGAAGACTATAGTAGGGTGTGATAGGGTACAGTAGGGTACAGTAGACTGCAGTAGGGTGGGATAGGCTACAGGAGGGTAGAGTAGGGTGGAGTAGGGCACAGGAGGGTAGAGTAGGGTGGAGTAGGGTACAGGAGGGTAGAGTAGGGTGGAGTAGGGCACAGGAGGGTAGAGTAGGGTGGAGTAGGGTACAGGAGGGTAGAGTAGGGTGGAGTAGGGTACAGGAGGGTAGAGTAGGGTGGAGTAGGGTACATGAGGGTAGAGTAGGCTGGAGTAGGGCACAGGAGGGTAGAGTAGGGTGGAGTAGGGCACAGCGGGGTGGAGTAGGGCACAGTGGGGTGGAGTAGGGTACAGTTCACTACAGTAGGGTACAGTAGACTACAGTAGGGCAGAGTAGACTACATTATGGTACAGTACACTACAGTAGGGTACAGTAGACTACAGTAGGGTCGAGTAGACTACAGTAGGGTACACTACACTACAGTAGGGTGTGGTAGGGTACAGTAGGGTACAGTAGACGACAGTAAGGTGGAGTAGGGTACAGGAGGGTAGAGTAGGGTACAAGAGGGTAGAGTAGGGTGGAGTAGGGTACAGGAGGGTAGATTAGGGCACGGTAGGGTGGAGTAGGGTACAGGAGGGTAGAGTAGGGTGGAGTAGGGTGGAGTAGGGTACAGGAGGGTAGAGTAGGGCACGGTGGGTGGAGTAGGGCACAGTAGGGTAGAGTAGGGTACAGTAGACTGCAGTAGGGTGGGATAGGCTACAGGAGGGTAGAGAAGGGTGGAGTAGGGTACAGGAGGGTAGAGTAGGGTGGAGTAGGGCACAGGAGGGTAGAGTAGGGTGGAGTAGGGTACAGGAGGGTAGAGTAGGGTGGAGTAGGGCACAGGAGGGTAGAGTAGGGTGGAGTAGGGTACAGGAGGGTAGAGTAGGGTGGAGTAGGGTACAGGAGGGTAGAGTAGGGTGGAGTAGGGTACATGAGGGTAGAGTAGGCTGGAGTAGGGCACAGGAGGGTAGAGTAGGGTGGAGTAGGGCACAGCGGGGTGGAGTAGGGCACAGTGGGGTGGAGTAGGGTACAGTTCACTACAGTAGGGTACAGTAGACTACAGTAGGGCAGAGTAGACTACATTATGGTACAGTACACTACAGTAGGGTACAGTAGACTACAGTAGGGTCGAGTAGACTACAGTAGGGTACACTACACTACAGTAGGGTGTGGTAGGGTACAGTAGGGTACAGTAGACGACAGTAAGGTGGAGTAGGGTACAGGAGGGTAGAGTAGGGTACAAGAGGGTAGAGTAGGGTGGAGTAGGGTACAGGAGGGTAGATTAGGGTACAGGAGGGTAGAGTAGGGTGGAGTAGGGTGGAGTAGGGTACAGGAGGGTAGAGTAGGGCACGGTGGGTGGAGTAGGGCACAGTAGGGTAGAGTAGGGTACAGTAGACTACAGTAGGGTACAGTAGAGTACAGTAGACTACAGTAGGGTACAGTAGACTGCAGTAGGGTGGAGTAGGGCACAGTAGGGTGGAGTAGGGTACCATAAGGTACAGTAGATCACATTAGGGTACAGTAGACTACAGTAGGGTACAGTATGGTACAGTCGGGTACAGTAGTGTGCAGTAGACTACAGTAGGGTACAGGAGGCAACAATAGGGTACAGTAGACCACACTAGAGGGCAGTAGACTACAGTAGGGTGCAGTAGGTGGTTATTTCTCGACCACACCAAGAGCTATGTGAGGCTCTCTGAGTAGTGGCAAGTACTCAGAATGCGTCACAAATGGCACTCTATTCCCTTCACTCTATTCCCTTCACAGTGCCCTACGTTTCACCACGACCTAAAGTCTACTCTGCAGTCTTCACAATACTGCCTATTAACTAAAATGACAGTTTCCCTTCGAGCTCTGGAAAAGCCTGGAGATGTTCACTGCAAAGACACCGATTGAATTGATGAAACGGGAGGAAAAGACACCTGCTGCTCATTAAACTGGTCACACCAACAGCCAGCTGAATACTCCCTGGTAACAGCAGGAAAGGATACCTTCAAGCTAGGTTCTTATGTCCTAAATATAATCCTAAACTCTACAGTCGGAGATTTACACACACCTTAGCCAAATACATTTAAGCTCAGTTTTTCACAATTCCCGACATTTAATCCTAGTAAAAAATCCCTGTCTTAGGTCATTTAGGATCCACCACTTTATTTTAAGAATGTGAAATGTCAGAATAATAGTAGAGAGAATGATTTATTTCTGCTTTTATTTCTTTCATCACATTCCCAGTGGGTCAGAAGTTTACATACACTCAACTAGTATTTGGTAGCATTGCCTTTAAATTGTTTAACTTGGGTCAAACATTTCGGGTAGCCTTCCACAAGCCTCCCACAATAAGTTGGGTGAATTTTGTCCCATTCCTCCTGAAAGAGCTGGTGTAACTGAGTCAGGTTTGTAGGCCTCCTTGCTCGCACACACTTTTTCAGTTCTGCCAACACATTTTCTATAGGTTTGAGGTCATGGCTTTGTGATGGCCACTCCAATACCTCGACTTGTTGTCCGTAAGCCATTTTGCCACAACTTTGGAAGTATGCTTGGAGTCATTGTCCATTCGGAAGACCCATTTCCAACAAAGCTTTTACTTCCTGACTGATGTCTTCAGATCTTGCTTCAATATATCCACATAATGTTCCTGCCTCATGACGCCATCTATTTTGTGAAGTGCACCAGTCCCTCCTGCAACAAAGCACCCCCACAACATGATGCTGCCACCCTCGTGCTTCACGTTTGGGATGGTGTCTTCGGTTTGCAAGCCTCCCCCTTTTCCTCCGAACATAATGATGGTTATTATGGTCAAACAGTTCTATTTTTGTTTCATCAGACCAGAGGACATTTCTCCAAAAAGTACAATCTGTCCCCATGTGCAGATACAAACAGTAGTCTGGTTTTTTATGGTGGTTTTGGAGCAGTGGCTTCTTCCTTGCTGAGCGGCCGTTCAGGTTATGTCGATATAGAACTTGTTTTACTGTGGATATAGATACTTTTGTACCCATTTCCTCCAGCATCTTCACAAGGTCCTTCGCTGTTGTTCTGGGATTGATTTGCACTTCTCGCACCAAAGTACGTTCATCTCTAGGAGACAGAACGAGTCTCCTTCCTGAGCAGTATGACGGCTGCTTGATCCCATGGTGTTTATTCTTGCGTACTATTGTTTGTACAGATGAACGTGGTACCTTCAGGCGTTTGGAAATTGCTCCCAAGGATGAACGGGACTTGTGGAGGTGTACAATTTTTGTTCTGAATTTTTTCTAAATCTAAACTCCCAGTTAAGAAGAAAGGCATTATGTAAATCTACACTTTCAGTTAAGAAGAAAGGCATTATGTAAATCTACACTCCCAGTTAAGAAGAAAGGCATTATGTAAATCTACACTCCCAGTTAAGAAGAAAGGCATTATGTAAATCTACACTCCCAGTTAAGAAGAAAGGCATTATGTAAATCTACACTCCCAGTTAAGAAGAAAGGCATTATGTAAATCTACACTCCCAGTTAAGAAGAAAGGCATTATGTAAATCTACACTCCCAGTTAAGAAGAAAGGCATTATGTAAATCTGCACTCCCAGTTAAGAAGAAAGGCATTATGTAAATCGACACTCCCAACACTCCCAGTTAGGATGAAAGGCATTATGTAAATCGACACTCCCAACACTCCCAGTTAGGATGAAAGGCATTATGTAAATCGACACTCCCAATTAGGATGAAAGAATGGTCCAAGGTGACAAGTGAGTGACAGGTCTAGTTCAGTCCATCCACACGTTCTTCTAAAGACAAAGGGGTGTGTACCAACTAGTACACTGCTTTCCAGAAGGTATACTACAACATTCATCTGAGGGTTAGGAACTATGACAAGCTACCTACTGACAGGAGGAGAATGAACGTGTAATTGGACAACATGTACGTGGGAAATGTTTAAACTAGTTTGAAAAAGGTAATATATAGACACTGTGGAGGTTTGTCTACAAGCCTAAATCACGTTTGGTTTCCAGTAGGATATCTTTAGCCTGGGTAACAGTTTGTTTAGCGATCATTCCACTCCTTGCCACCCTTGTCAAATGACACATAGTACCAGGAGTGGAAGGTTAGCACAAACAGACTGGATTTCAGGCTAAAGATATCCTTGATGATTTAGGCTTGTAGACAAACCCCCGCAGTGTCTATATATTACCTTTTTCAAACTAGTGTAAACATTTCCCTGGCTTTGCCAAAGGGTACATTACACACATTAGACGAGGTACACTAGATTACAACATTTTTTTTTTTAATAGGCAAAGCAAAGAAGAGAAGACCCTCTGCATATTTGCTCTAACAGTTAGAGGATACGATTGAATTAAATAAATGGCCAAAAGCTCCTAATAATCTTAAAAGGGATAAGAAGGCTCAGAGCGTCTTACTTTAAGAGCATTGGTTGCTTTGTGGTTTAAACACGGTCTCTGTCTATGTAACCAATCCATTATTTTTTTATTCTCAATACACTGTGCTCCCGAGTGGCGCAGCGGTCTAAGGCGCTGCATCTCAGTGCTAGAGGCGTGACTACAGACACCCTGGTTGGAATCCAGACTCCCGGCCGTGATTGGGAGTCACATAGGGCGGCGCACAATTGGCCCAGCGTCGTCCGAGTTTGGCAATCATTGTAAATAATAATTTGTTCTTAACTGCCTAATTAAATTAAGGATAAATAAAATACAATTGAAAAAAATAAATGCTGACATCTCTCAACGAATTCTCAAATTGACCCACTATTTACATTGTCTTGAAATACACTAAAATTGGGGTATAAATGTATTTATTTATAAATGTAACATTTTCAAAAAAAAATGTGTGGAATATACTGCATAGTTATAAGACTATAGTGCTTCTAATAACAGATGTACAGACAAAGATTATCTCAGAAAGATATTCTGAATATTTACTGCAACAGTAAGGTGACAAATGTAAATTTCAGCTTTAACCGAACTTGATTTAGCATTTAGTCTTTTTGAAGATGTTGTCAATACTATTGTGGATCACGATTATGTCACGCCCTGATCTGTTTCACCTGTCCTCGTTAATGTCTCCACCCCCTCCAGGTGTCGCTTATTTTCCCCAGTGTATTTATCCCTGTGTTTCCTGTCTCTGTCCCAGTGTATTTATCCCTGTGTTTCCTGTCTCCCTGTACCAGTGTATTTATCCCTGTGTTTCATGTCTCCCTATACCAGTGTATTTATCCCTGTGTTTCCGGTCTCTCTGTACCAGTGTATTTATCCCTGTGTTTCCTGTCTCTCTGTACCAGTGTATTTATCCCTGTGTTTCCTGTCTCTCTGTACCAGTGTATTTATCCCTGTGTTTCCTGTCTCTCTGTACCAGTGTATTTATCCCTGTGTTTCCTGTCTCTCTGTACCAGTGTATTTATCCCTGTGTTTCCTGTCTCTCTGTACCAGTGTATTTATCCCTGTTTCCTGTCTCTCCGTACCAGTGTATTTATCCCTGTGTTTCCTGTCTCTCTGTACCAGTGTATTTATCCCTGTGTTTCCTGTCTCTCTGTACCAGTGTATTTATCCCTGTGTTTCCTGTCTCTCCGTACCAGTGTATTTATCCCTGTGTTTCCTCTCTCTCTGTACCAGTGTATTTATCACTGTGTTTCCTGTCTCTCTGTACCAGTGTATTTATCACTGTGCTTCCTGTCTCTGTCCCAGTGTATTTATCCCTGTGTTTCCTGTCTCTCTGTACCAGTGTATTTATCCCTGTGTTTCCTGTCTCTCTGTGCCAGTGTATTTATCCCTGTGTTTCCTGTCTCTCTGTGCCAGTGTATTTATCCCTGTGTTTCCTGTCTCTCTGTACCAGTGTATTTATCCCTGTGTTTCCTGTCTCTGTCCCAGTGTATTTATCCCTGTGTTTCCTGTCTCTCTGTACCAGTGTATTTATCCCTGTGTTTCCTGTCTCTGTCCCAGTGTATTTATCCCTGTGTTTCCTGTCTCTGTCCCAGTGTATTTATCCCTGTGTTTCCTGTCTCTCTGTACCAGTGTATTTATCCCTGTGTTTCCTGTCTCCCTGTACCAGTGTATTTATCCCTGTGTTTCCTGTGTCTGTCCCAGTGTATTTATCCCTGTGTTTCCTGTCTCTCTGTACCAGTGTATTTATCCCTGTGTTTCCTGTCTCTGTCCCAGTGTATTTATCCCTGTGTTTCCTGTCTCTCTGTACCAGTGTATTTATCCCTGTGTTTTCTGTCTCTCTGTACCAGTGTATTTATCCCTGTGTTTCCTGTCTCTCTGTACCAGTGTATTTATCCCTGTGTTTCCTGTCTCTCTGTACCAGTGTATTTATCCCTGTGTTTCCTGTCTCTGTCCCAGTGTATTTATCCCTGTGTTTCCTGTCTCTCTGTACCAGTGTATTTATCCCTGTGTTTCCTGTCTCTCTGTGCCAGTGTATTTATCCCTGTGTTTCCTGTCTCTCTGTACCAGTGTATTTATCCCTGTGTTTCCTGTCTCTGTCCCAGTGTATTTATCCCTGTGTTTCCTGTCTCTCTGTACCAGTGTATTTATCCCTGTGTTTCCTGTCTCTCTGTACCAGTGTACTTATCCCTGTGTTTCCTGTCTCTCTGTACGAGTGTATTTATCCCTGTGTTTCCTGTCTCTGTCCCAGTGTATTTATCCCTGTGTTTCCTGTCTCTCTGTACCAGTGTATTTATCCCTGTGTTTCCTGTCTCTCTGTGCCAGTGTATTTATCCCTGTGTTTCCTGTCTCTCTGTACCAGTGTATTTATCCCTGTGTTTCCTGTCTCTCTGTACCAGAGTATTTATGCCTGTGTTTCCTGTCTCTCTGTACCAGTGTATTTATCCCTGTGTTTCCTGTCTCTCTGTGCCAGTGTATTTATCCCTGTGTTTCCTGTCTCTCTGTGCCAGTGTATTTATCCCTGTGTTTCCTGTCTCTACGTGCCAGTGTATTTATCCCTGTGTTTCCTGTCTCTCTGTACCAGTGTATTTATCCCTGTGTTTCCTGTCTCTCTGTACCAGAGTATTTATGCCTGTGTTTCCTGTCTCTCTGTCCCAGTGTATTTATCCCTGTGTTTCCTGTCTCTCTGTACCAGTGTATTTATCCCTGTGTTTCCTGTCTCCCTGTACCAGTGTATTTATCCCTGTGTTTCCTGTGTCTGTCCCAGTGTATTTATCCCTGTGTTTCCTGTCTCTCTGTACCAGTGTATTTATCCCTGTGTTTCCTGTCTCTGTCCCAGTGTATTTATCCCTGTGTTTCCTGTCTCTCTGTACCAGTGTATTTATCCCTGTGTTTTCTGTCTCTCTGTACCAGTGTATTTATCCCTGTGTTTCCTGTCTCTCTGTACCAGTGTATTTATCCCTGTGTTTCCTGTCTCTCTGTACCAGTGTATTTATCCCTGTGTTTCCTGTCTCTGTCCCAGTGTATTTATCCCTGTGTTTCCTGTCTCTCTGTACCAGTGTATTTATCCCTGTGTTTCCTGTCTCTCTGTGCCAGTGTATTTATCCCTGTGTTTCCTGTCTCTCTGTACCAGTGTATTTATCCCTGTGTTTCCTGTCTCTGTCCCAGTGTATTTATCCCTGTGTTTCCTGTCTCTCTGTACCAGTGTATTTATCCCTGTGTTTCCTGTCTCTCTGTACCAGTGTACTTATCCCTGTGTTTCCTGTCTCTCTGTACCAGTGTATTTATCCCTGTGTTTCCTGTCTCTCTGTACCAGTGTATTTATCCCTGTGTTTCATGTCTCTGTCCCAGTGTATTTATCCCTGTGTTTCCTGTCTCTCTGTACCAGTGTAATTATCTCTGTGTTTCCTGTCTCTGTCCCAGTGTATTTATCCCTGTGTTTCCTGTCTCTATGTACCAGTGTATTTATCCCTGTGTTTCCTGTCTCTGTCCCAGTGTATTTATCCCTGTGTTTCCTGTCTCCCTGTACCAGTGTATTTATCCCTGTGTTTCCTGTCTCTGTCCCAGTGTATTTATCTCTGTGTTTCCTGTCTCTCTGTACCAGTGTATTTATCCCTGTGTTTCCTGTCTCTCTGTGCCAGTGTATTTATCCCTGTGTTTCCTGTCTCTCTGTACCAGTGTATTTATCCCTGTGTTTCCTGTCTCTCTGTACCAGAGTATTTATGCCTGTGTTTCCTGTCTCTCTGTACCAGTGTATTTATCCCTGTGTTTCCTGTCTCTCTGTGCCAGTGTATTTATCCCTGTGTTTCCTGTCTCTCTGTGCCAGTGTATTTATCCCTGTGTTTCCTGTCTCTCTGTGCCAGTGTATTTATCCCTGTGTTTCCTGTCTCTCTGTACCAGTGTATTTATCCCTGTGTTTCCTGTCTCTCTGTACCAGAGTATTTATGCCTGTGTTTCCTGTCTCTCTGTCCCAGTGTATTTATCCCTGTGTTTCCTGTCTCTCTGTCCCAGTGTATTTATCCCTGTGTTTCCTGTCTCTCTGTACCAGTGTATTTATCCCTGTGTTTCCTGTCTCTCTGTCCCAGTGTATTTATCCCTGTGTTTCCTGTCTCTCTGTACCAGTGTATTTATCCCTGTGTTTCCTGTCTCTCTGTGCCAGTGTATTTATCCCTGTGTTTCCTGTCACCCTGTACCAGTGTATTTATCCCTGTGTTTCCTGTCTCTGTCCCAGTGTATTTATCCCTGTGTTTCCTGTCTCTGTCCCAGTGTATTTATCCCTGTGTTTCCTGTCTCCCTGTACCAGTGTATTTATCCCTGTGTTTCATGTCTCCCTATACCAGTGTATTTATCCCTGTGTTTCCTGTCTCTCTGTACCAGTGTATTTATCCCTGTGTTTCCTGTCTCTCTGTACCAGTGTATTTATCCCTGTGTTTCCTGTCTCTCTGTACCAGTGTATTTATCCCTGTGTTTCCTGTCTCTCTGTACCAGTGTATTTATCCCTGTGTTTCCTGTCTCTCTGTACCAGTGTATTTATCCCTGTGTTTCCTGTCTCTCTGTACCAGTGTATTTATCCCTGTTTCCTGTCTCTCCGTACCAGTGTATTTATCCCTGTGTTTCCTGTCTCTCTGTACCAGTGTATTTATCCCTGTGTTTCCTGTCTCTCCGTACCAGTGTATTTATCCCTGTGTTTCCTCTCTCTCTGTACCAGTGTATTTATCCCTGTGTTTCCTGTCTCTCTGTCCCAGTGTATTTATCCCTGTGTTTCCTGTCTCTCTGTACCAGTGTATTTATCCCTGTGTTTCATGTCTCTGTCCCAGTGTATTTATCCCTGTGTTTCCTGTCTCTCTGTACCAGTGTAATTATCTCTGTGTTTCCTGTCTCTGTCCCAGTGTATTTATCCCTGTGTTTCCTGTCTCTATGTACCAGTGTATTTATCCCTGTGTTTCCTGTCTCTGTCCCAGTGTATTTATCCCTGTGTTTCCTGTCTCCCTGTACCAGTGTATTTATCCCTGTGTTTCCTGTCTCTGTCCCAGTGTATTTATCTCTGTGTTTCCTGTCTCTCTGTACCAGTGTATTTATCCCTGTGTTTCCTGTCTCTCTGTGCCAGTGTATTTATCCCTGTGTTTCCTGTCTCTCTGTACCAGTGTATTTATCCCTGTGTTTCCTGTCTCTCTGTACCAGAGTATTTATGCCTGTGTTTCCTGTCTCTCTGTACCAGTGTATTTATCCCTGTGTTTCCTGTCTCTCTGTGCCAGTGTATTTATCCCTGTGTTTCCTGTCTCTCTGTGCCAGTGTATTTATCCCTGTGTTTCCTGTCTCTCTGTGCCAGTGTATTTATCCCTGTGTTTCCTGTCTCTCTGTACCAGTGTATTTATCCCTGTGTTTCCTGTCTCTCTGTACCAGAGTATTTATGCCTGTGTTTCCTGTCTCTCTGTCCCAGTGTATTTATCCCTGTGTTTCCTGTCTCTCTGTCCCAGTGTATTTATCCCTGTGTTTCCTGTCTCTCTGTACCAGTGTATTTATCCCTGTGTTTCCTGTCTCTCTGTCCCAGTGTATTTATCTCTGTGTTTCCTGTCTCTCTGTACCAGTGTATTTATCCCTGTGTTTCCTGTCTCTCTGTGCCAGTGTATTTATCCCTGTGTTTCCTGTCACCCTGTACCAGTGTATTTATCCCTGTGTTTCCTGTCTCTGTCCCAGTGTATTTATCCCTGTGTTTCCTGTCTCTGTCCCAGTGTATTTATCCCTGTGTTTCCTGTCTCCCTGTACCAGTGTATTTATCCCTGTGTTTCATGTCTCTCTGTACCAGTGTATTTATCCCTGTGTTTCCTGTCTCTCTGTACCAGTGTATTTATCCCTGTGTTTCCTGTCTCTCTGTACCAGTGTATTTATCCCTGTGTTTCCTGTCTCCCTGTACCAGTGTATTTATCCCTGTGTTTCCTGTCTCTCTGTACCAGTGTATTTATCCCTGTGTTTCCTGTCTCTGTCCCAGTGTATTTATCCCTGTGTTTCCTGTCTCTCTGTACCAGTGTAATTATCTCTGTGTTTCCTGTCTCTGTCCCAGTGTATTTATCCCTGTGTTTCCTGTCTCTATGTACCAGTGTATTTATCCCTGTGTTTCCTGTCTCTGTCCCAGTGTATTTATCCCTGTGTTTCCTGTCTCCCTGTACCAGTGTATTTATCCCTGTGTTTCCTGTCTCTGTCCCAGTGTATTTATCCCTGTGTTTCCTGTCTCTCTGTACCAGAGTATTTATGCCTGTGTTTCCTGTCTCTCTGTACCAGTGTATTTATCCCTGTGTTTCCTGTCTCTCTGTGCCAGTGTATTTATCCCTGTGTTTCCTGTCTCTCTGTGCCAGTGTATTTATCCCTGTGTTTCCTGTCTCTCTGTGCCAGTGTATTTATCCCTGTGTTTCCTGTCTCTCTGTACCAGTGTATTTATCCCTGTGTTTCCTGTCTCTCTGTACCAGAGTATTTATGCCTGTGTTTCCTGTCTCTCTGTGCCAGTGTATTTATCCCTGTGTTTCCTGTCTCTCTGTCCCAGTGTATTTATCCCTGTGTTTCCTGTCTCTCTGTACCAGTGTATTTATCCCTGTGTTTCCTGTCTCTCTGTCCCAGTGTATTTATCCCTGTGTTTCCTGTCTCTCTGTACCAGTGTATTTATCCCTGTGTTTCCTGTCTCTCTGTGCCAGTGTATTTATCCCTGTGTTTCCTGTCTCCCTGTACCAGTGTATTTATCCCTGTGTTTCCTGTCTCTGTCCCAGTGTATTTATCCCTGTGTTTCCTGTCTCTCTGTACCAGTGTATTTATCCCTGTGTTTCCTGTCTCTCTGTACCAGTGTATTTATCCCTGTGTTTCCTGTCTCTCTGTGCCAGTGTATTTATCCCTGTGTTTCCTGTCTCTCTGTCCCAGTGTATTTATCCCTGTGTTTCCTGTCTCTCTGTGCCAGTGTATTTATCCCTGTGTTTCCTGTCTCTCTGTGACAGTTTGTCTTGTATGTTCAAATCAACCAGCATGTTCTTTTAGTATTCCTTGTGCTATTTTCTTTTTGATAGTTTACCTGGTTTTGACCCCTGCCTGACCCCTGCCTGTCTCTGGAATACTTGCCCGCCTGCCTGATCATCCTGCCTGATCATCCTGCCTGATCATCCTGCCTGGTCATCCTGCTTGGTCATCCTGCCTGGTCATCCTGCCTGGTCATCCTGCCTGGTCATCCTGCTTGGTCATCCTGCCTGGTCATCCTGCCTGGTCATCCTGCCTGATCATCCTGTTTGATCATCCTGTCTGATCATCCTGCCTGCTCTGACCTTGATTCTGCCTGCCCTGACCTTGACTCTGTCTGCCCTGACCTTGACTCTGTCTGGCCTGACCATGACTCTGTCTTCCCTGACCTTGGTATCTGATGGTATCTGACTCTATAGTCACTCCTACTGAGGATGGTATCTGACTCTATAGCCACTCCTACTGAGGATGGTAGCTGACTCTATAGTCACTCCTACTGAGGATGGTAGCTGACTCTATAGCCACTCCTACTGAGGATGGTGGCTGACTCTATAGCCACTCCTACTTAGGATGGTGGCTGACTCTATAGCCACTCCTACTGAGGATGGTAGCTGACTCTATAGCCACTCCTGTCTGTCATATCTTTAATCTGAGCCTGGAGAAAATACTTTGACCTCTGGCCTGGAAGGAAGCCAAAGTCATTCCGCTACCCAAGAGTGTTAAAGCGGCCTTAACTGGTTCTAACAGCCAACCTATCAGCTTGCTGCCAGCTCTTAGCAAACTGTTTGAAAAAAAATGTGTTTGACCAAATACAATGCAATTTTTCTGTAAACAAATGAACAGACTTTCAGCACTCTTATAGAGAAGGACACTCAACATGTACTGCCCTGGCACAAATGACTGACGACTGGTTGAAAGAACTTGTTAAGAAGATTGTGGGAGCTTCTTGTTAGATTTCGGTGCAGATGTTGTTGAAAACGTTAAAAACAACATAATGACAAAGTAAAACATTTTTAGATAATTTTGCCAAATGTATTAAAAAATAAATAAACAATAATTTCATAAGTACAGAAAATATCATGTACAGTGCCTTGTGAAAGTATTCACCCCCTTGGCATTTTTCCTATTTTGTTGCCTTACAACCTGGAGTTAAAATAGTTTTTCTTTTGGGGGGGGGGGGGGGGGGGTTGTTGTATCATTTGATTTACACATTTTGAAGATGCTAAATATTTTTTATTGTGGAACAAACAAGAAATAAGACAAAAAAATAACAGAAAACTTGAGCGTGCATAACTATTCCAGGGGCAGAAGGACAGGTCAGGGATTCAATCCAGCAACCTTTCAGTCTAACAACTAGGCTACCTGTCGTCCCTACACTCTAACCACTAGACTACCTGCCGTCCCTACGCTCTAACCACTAGGCTTCCTGCCGTCCCTACACTCTAACCACTAGACTACCTGTCGTCCCTACACTCTAACCACTAGACTACCTGCCGTCCCTACGCTCTAACCACTAGGCCACCTGCCGTCCCTACACTCTAACCACTAGACTACCTGTCGTCCCTACACTCTAACCACTAGGCTACCTGCCGTCCCTACACTCTAACCACTAGGCTACCTGTCGTCCCTACACCCTAACCACTAGACTACCTGCCGTCCCTACACTCTAACCACTAGGCTACCTGCCGTCCCTACACTCTAACCACTAGGCTACCTGTCGTCCCTACACCCTAACCACTAGACTACCTGCCGTCCCTACACTCTAACCACTAGGCTACCTGCCGTCCCTACACTCTAACCACTAGGCTACCTGTCGTCCCTACACCCTAACCACTAGACTACCTGCCGTCCCTACGCTCTAACCACTAGGCTTCCTGCCGTCCCTACACTCTAACCACTAGACTACCTGCCGTCCCTACACTCTAACCACTAGGCTACCTGTCGTCCCTACACCCTAACCACTAGACTACCTGCCGTCCCTACGCTCTAACCACTAGGCTTCCTGCCGTCCCTACACTCTAACCACTAGACTACCTGCCGTCCCTACGCTCTAACCACTAGGCTACCTGCCGTCCCTACGCTCTAACCACTAGACTACCTGCCGTCCCTACGCTCTAACCACTAGGCTACCTGCCGTCCCTACGCTCTAACCACTAGACTACCTGCCGTCCCTACGCTCTAACCACTAGGCTACCTGCTGTCCCTACACTCTAACCACTATACTACCTGCCGTCCCTACGCTCTAACCACTAGGCTACCTGCCGTCCCTACACTCTAACCACTAGACTACCTGCCGTCCCTACACTCTAACCACTAGGCAACCTGCCGCCTCTAACCACTAGGCTACCTGCCGCCCCTACACTCTAACCACTAGGCTACCTGCCTCCCCTACACTCTAACCACTAGGCTACCTGCCGTCCCTACACTCTTACTACTAGGCTACCTGCCGTCCCTACACTCTAACTACTAAACTACCTGCCGTCCCTACACTCTAACCACTAGGCTACCTGCCGTCCCTACACTCTAACCACTAGGCTACCTGCCGTCCCAACACTCTAACCACTAGTCTACCTGCCGTCCCTACACTCTAACCACTAGGCTACCTGCCGTCCCTACACTCTAGCCACTAGACTACCTGCCGTCCCTACACTCTAACCACTAGGCAACCTGCCGCCTCTAACCACTAGGCTACCTGCCGCCCCTACACTCTAACCACTAGGCTACCTGCCGCCCCTACACTCTAACCACTAGGCTACCTGCCGTCCCTACACTCTAACCGCTAGGCTACCTGCCTCCCCTACACTCTAACCACTAAGCTACCTGCCTCCCCTACACTCTAACCACTAGGCTACCTGCCGTCCCTACACTCTAACCACTAGGCTACCTGCCTCCCCTACACTCTAACCACTAGGCTACCTGCCTCCCCTACACTCTAACCACTAGACTATCTGCCGTCCCTACACTCTAACCACTAGGCTACCTGCCGTTCCTACACTCTAACCACTAGGCTACCTGCCGTCCCTACACTCTAACCACTAGGCTACCTGCCGTCCCTACACTCTAACCACTAGGCTACCTGCCGTCCCTACACTCTAACCACTAGGCTACCTGCCGTCCCTACACTCTAACCACTAGGCTACCTGCCGTCCCTACACTCTAACCACTAGGCTACCTGCCGTCCCTACACTCTAACCACTAGGCTACCTGCCGTCCCTACACTCTAACCACTAGACTACCTGCCGTCCCTACACTCTAACCACTAGGCTACCTGCCGTTCCTACACTCTAACCACTAGGCTACCTGCCGTCCCTACACTCTAACCACTAGACTACCTGCCGTCCCTACACTCTAACCACTAGGCTACCTGCCGTCCCTACAGTCTAACCACTAGTCTACCTGCCGTCCCTACACTCTAACCACTAGGTTACCTGCCGTCCCTACACTCTAACCACTAGGTTACCTGCCTCCCCTACACTCTAACCACTAGGCTACCTGCCTCCCCTACACTCTATCCACTAGGCTACCTGCCGTCCCTACACTCTAACTACTAGGCTACCTGCCGTCCCTACACTCTAACCACTAGGCTACCTGCCGTCCCTACACTCTAACCACTAGGCTACCTGCCGTCCCTACACTCTAACCACTAGGCTACCTGCCGTCCCTACACTCTAACCACTAGGCTACCTGCCGTCCCTACACTTTAACCACTAGGCTACCTGCCGTCCCTACACTCTAACCACTAGGCTACCTGCCGTCCCTACACTCTAACCACTAGGCTACCTGCCGTCCCTACACTCTAACCACTAGGCTACCTGCCGTCCCTACACTCTAACCACTAGGCTACCTGCCGTCCCAACACTCTAACCACTAGGCTACCTGCCGTCCCTACACTCTAACCACTAGGCTACCTGCCGTTCCTACACTCTAACCACTAGGCTACCTGCCGTCCCTACACTCTAACCACTAGGCTACCTGCCGTCCCTACACTCTAACCACTATACTACCTGCCGTCCCTACGCTCTAACCACTAGGCTACCTGCCGTCCCTACACTCTAACCACTAGGCAACCTGCCGCCTCTAACCACTAGGCTACCTGCCGTCCCTACACTCTAACCACTAGGCTACCTGCCGTCCCTACACTCTAACCACTAGGCTACCTGCCGTCCCTACACTCTAACCACTAGGCTACCTGCCGTCCCTACACTCTAACCACTAGACTACCTGCCGTCCCTACACTCTAACCACTAGGCTACCTGCCGTTCCTACACTCTAACCACTAGACTACCTGCCGTCCCTACACTCTAACCACTAGGCTACCTGCCGTCCCTACACTCTAACCACTAGGCTACCTGCCGTCCCTACACTCTAACCACTAGACTACCTGCCGTCCCTACACTCTAACCACTAGGCTACCTGCCGTCCCTACAGTCTAACCACTAGTCTACCTGCCGTCCCTACACTCTAACCACTAGGTTACCTGCCTCCCCTACACTCTAACCACTAGGCTACCTGCCTCCCCTACACTCTATCCACTAGGCTACCTGCCGTCCCTACACTCTAACTACTAGGCTACCTGCCGTCCCTACACTCTAACTACTAGGCTACCTGCCTCCCCTACACTCTATCCACTAGGCTACCTGCCGTCCCTACACTCTAACTACTAGGCTACCTGCCGTCCCTACAGTCTAACCACTAGTCTACCTGCCGTCCCTACACTCTAACCACTAGGTTACCTGCCTCCCCTACACTCTAATCACTAGGCTACCTGCCTCCCCTACACTCTAACCACTAGGCTACCTGCCGTCCCTACACTCTAACCACTAGACTACCTGCCGTCCCTACACTCTAACCACTAGGCTACCTGCCGTCCCTACACTCTAACCACTAGGCTACCTGCCGTCCCTACACTCTAACCACTAGGCTACCTGCCGTCCCTACACTCTAACCACTAGGCTACCTGCCGTCCCTACACTCTAACCACTAGGCTACCTGCCGTCCCTACACTCTAACCACTAGACTACCTGCCGACCCTACACTCTAACCACTAGGCTACCTGCCTCCCCTACACTCTAACCACTAGACTACCTGCCGACCCTACACTCTAACCACTAGGCTACCTGCCTCCCCTACACTCTAACCACTAGACTACCTGCCGACCCTACACTCTAACCACTAGGCTACCTGCCTCCCCTACACTCTAAGCACTAGGCTACCTGCCTCCCCTACACTCTAACCACTAGGCTACCTGCCGTCCCTACACTCTAACCACTAGACTACCTGCCGTCCCTACACTCTAACCACTAGGCTACCTGCCGTCCCTACAGTCTAACCACTAGTCTACCTGCCGTCCCTACACTCTAACCACTAGGTTACCTGCCTCCCCTACACTCTAACCACTAGGCTACCTGCCTCCCCTACACTCTAACCACTAGGCTACCTGCCGTCCCTACACTCTAACCACTAGGCTACCTGCCGTCCCTACACTCTAACCACTAGGCTACCTGCCGTCCCTACACCCTAACCACTAGACTACCTGCCGTCCCTACACTCTAACCACTAGGCTACCTGCCACCCCTACACTCTAACCACTAGGCTACCTACCGTCCCCACACTCTAACTACTAGGCTACCTGCCGTCCCTACACTCTAACCACTAGTCTACCTGCCGCGCCTACACTCTAACCACTAGGTTACCTGCCTCCCCTACACTCTAACCACTAGTCTACCTGCCATCCCTACACTCTAACCACTAGACTACCTGCCGTCCCAACACTCTAACCACTAGGCTACCTGCCGTCCCTACACTCTAACCACTAGGCTACCTGCCGCCCCTACACTCTAACCACTAGTCTACCTGCCATCCCTACACTCTAACCACTAGACTACCTGCCGTCGCTACACTCTAACCACTAGGCTACCTGCCATCCCTACACTCTAACCACTAGGCTACCTACCGTCCCTACACTCTGACCACTAGACTACCTGCCGTCCCTACACTCTAACCACTAGGCTACCTGCCGTCCCTACACTCTAACCACTAGGCTACCTACCGTCCCTACACTCTGACCACTAGACTACCTGCCGTCCCTACACTCTAACCACTAGGCTTCCTGCCGTCCCTACACTCTAACCACTAGGCTACCTGCCGTCCCTACACTCTAACCACTAGTCTACCTGCCTCCCCTACACTCTGACCACTAGGCTACCTGCCGTCCCTACACTCTAACCACTAGGCTACCTGCCGTCCCTACACTCTAACCACTAGACTACCTGCCGACCCGTACATTTTTTTAACATTTTAGTAACATAAATATTTTTACTCAAGTAGTATTTTACTGGGGGACTTTCACTTGAGTCATTTTCTATTAAGGAATATTTACTTTTACTCAAGTATGACAGTTGGGTACTTTTTCCCACCTATGCTAGTACTTTCCTTCCTTCCTCCCTCCTCTCGGTCTTTCCCCGAGTTACAATGAGTTCTAATGCTGCAGTGGTTTAAACTCTGCTCCTCTGTCCTTGCGACACTTTACACACACACACACACACACACACACACACACACACACACACACACACACACACACACACACACACACACACACACACACACACAGGGGACGAGAGGGCAGCAGCCACGCTGGCGTTTAATATCTTACCGTTAGACATCCCATCAGGCTTTGCTCAAAGGGTCGTTGGAAGGCCCGGGGGTCACCGCACCAGTCCAGCAGCTCTGTCGCTGCCGTCTGGAAGTTGGCGGGGTTCTGTAAGTGCTAAGGAAGAACAAGCGGTACAAACATAAAGGAAAGGTCGTTAAAGGGTCAAATAACAGACAAATGTCAAAGGTCACAAACACATTTCCGTGTGTGAGGTTACAGGAGAAGATTATTAGTGCATTTAACCTAGATGATTCTATGTAACCAGAAAATATTATATACTATAATTCTATAGCACTTCTATAGTATGTAGATTAATGTATAGTGTACACACATCATATTATTCAGCCTGCTATGAGAGAGAGCGAGAGGGAGAGAGAGACAGAGAGAGACAGAGAGAGACAGAGAGGGACAGAAAGGGACAGAGAGAGAGAGAGAGAGAGAGACAGAGAGAGACAGAGAGAGACAGCGAGATAGAGAGACAGAGAGAGAGAGAGGGACAGAGAGGGACAGAGAGAGACAGAGAGGGACAGAAAGGGACAGAGAGAGAGAGGGACAGAGAGGGACAGAGAGAGAGAGAGAGACAGAGAGAGAGAGAGAGACAGAGAGAGACAGCGAGATAGAGAGACAGAGAGAGACAGAGAGATAGAGAGACAGAGAGAGAGAGGGACAGAGAGGGACAGAGAGGGACAGAGAGAGAGAGAGAGGGACAGAGAGAGAGAGGGACAGAGAGGGACAGAGAGAGAGAGAGAGAGAGAGAGAGAGACAGAGAGAGACAGAGAGATAGAGAGAGAGGGACAGAGAGGGACAGAGAGAGACAGAGAGGGACAGAAAGGGACAGAGAGAGAGAGGGACAGAGAGGGACAGAGAGAGAGAGAGAGAGAGACAGAGAGAGAGAGAGAGACAGAGAGAGAGAGAGAGACAGAGAGAGACAGAGAGAGACAGAGAGAGAGAGAGACAGAGAGAGACAGAGAGGCAGAGAGAGAGAGAGGGACAGAGAGGGACAGAGAGAGAGAGAGAGAGAGAGAGAGAGAGAGAGACAGAGAGGGACAGAGAAAGAGAGAGGGACAGAGAGGGACAGAGAGCGCGAGAGAGAGAGAGAAGGACAGAGAGTGAGAGAGAGAGAAGGACAGAGAGAGAGAGAGAGAGAGACAGTATTCTCACACTATTTGACACAGAGGTGAAATACCTGCTATATGCTGATGACTTGGTACTTCTATCACCAACCAAAGAAGGTCTTCAACAAAACATTAATATTCTGGAGCAATATTGCCATAATTGGGCCCTGGCAGTAAATTTCCAAAAAACTAAAATCATGATTTTCCAAAAAAAACCCAGATGTCAGAAACAAAAATGTAAATTCACCCTGAACAACACCTTAATTGAACACACAAAAAATTACACCTACCTTGGTCTGATCATATCTGCATCGGGAAACTTTAATATGGCAGTGAATGCACTCAAAGAAAAAGCCCGCAGAGCAATGTATGCAATAAAAATGAAATTATTCAAAATCAACATCCCAATTAGAATTTGGACTAAAATATTTGACAGTGTAATCCTACCAATAGCACTTTATGGAAGTGAGGTTTGGGGGCCACTCAATAAACTGGATTTTAAAATGTGGGACAAACATCCAATTGAAACCCTACATGCAGAATTCTGTCGGAAAATTCTACAAGTCCAGAGAAATACACCAACTAATGCATGTAGGGCAGAATTGGGCCGTTTTCCAGTAATAATGAAAATACAGAAAAGATCATTAAAATTTTGGCTACATCTAAATTCAAGTCCAAATTCGAGTCTGCAATTTAAAGCACTTCAAGCCCAAGAGCTGAGCCCAGAAACGAGCCCTCTCAGTCAGCTGGTGTTGGACCTCACCAATCAAGCTGACACCAGCACTGCTTCAAAAGAAAGAATTCCAATAAACAAAATCATGAACCAATCAAAGGAATCATACTTACAATACTGGAAAAACGAAACAAAATCCCAAAGCCGACTAAATTGCTATCTGACCCTAAACAGAGAATATGAATTGGCTGATTATCTCTACTCTGTCAGAGATACGAAGCAGAGACAGATCCTTACCAAGTACAGGCTGAGTGACCACCGATTGGCAATAGAAACCGGCAGACATAAAAAGACATGGCTACCCAAAGAGGAGCGTGTATGTGGTCACTGCATGACAGGGGAGGTAGAGACAGAGATGCACTTTCTCCTTTACTGTGATAAATATTCCTCACAAAGAGATTCATTATTCACAGAAATTACTACATATATTCCAAATTTTTACAAATTGAACCCAGAGGAAAAACTAAGAATACTCATGGGCGAAGGAGCAATGGCTCCTCTTGCAGCCAAATATGTATTTTCCTGCCATAGCCTGAGGGACACTGAATAATAACATCTGCATAGTAAACAGTAACTTACTTATTATTACTATTATTGTTATTACTATAATTATTAATGTTTACTGTAGACTGTTACCATTTTATTGTATTTATTTTTGTATTATTATTTACTACCATTTTATATTATTATTTGCTATCATTTACAATTTTGTTACAATGTATATTGTATACATTGTTGCTTTGGCAATATTGACACAATGTTTTTCATGCCAATAAAGCAGCTTGAATTTGAATTTGAATTTGACAGAGACAGAGAGAGAAGGACAGAGAGCGAGAGAGAGCGAGAGAGTGAGAAGGACAGAGAGAGAGAGAGAGAGAGAGACAGAGAGAGACAGAGAGATAGAGAGACAGAGAGAGAGAGGGACAGAGAGGGACAGAGAGGGACAGAGAGAGAGAGAGAGGGACAGAGAGAGAGAGGGACAGAGAGGGACAGAGAGAGAGAGAGAGAGAGAGAGAGAGACAGAGAGAGACAGAGAGATAGAGAGAGAGGGACAGAGAGGGACAGAGAGAGACAGAGAGGGACAGAAAGGGACAGAGAGAGAGAGGGACAGAGAGGGACAGAGAGAGAGAGAGAGACAGAGAGAGAGAGAGAGACAGAGAGAGAGAGAGAGACAGAGAGAGACAGAGAGAGACAGAGAGAGAGAGAGACAGAGAGAGACAGAGAGGCAGAGAGAGAGAGAGGGACAGAGAGGGACAGAGAGAGAGAGAGAGAGAGAGAGAGACAGAGAGGGACAGAGAGAGAGACAGAGAGGGACAGAGAGAGAGAGAGGGACAGAGAGGGACGGAGAGCGCGAGAGAGAGAGAGAAGGACAGAGAGTGAGAGAGAGAGAAGGACAGAGAGAGAGAGAGAGAGAGAGACAGAGACAGAGAGAGAAGGACAGAGAGCGAGAGAGAGCGAGAGAGTGAGAAGGACAGAGAGAGGGAGAGAGAGAGAGAGAGTGTCTGTGTTACCAAGGACACCGTAACAGTAAAACGACAGGGGCCGAATCAATAAAACAATGAACAATGAAAAGCACTAAATGCAAAAAAATGTAAACTCATGTATTTATTGACATTAAGGAATAAACATAAGAAATAAGGTACACGTCCAATATTCTTCCAGAACATTGTGTTAATGTAGTGGTACATTGTGTTAATAATGGTGTGGTACATTGTGTTAATAATGGTGTGGTACATTGTGTTAATAATGGTGTGGTACATCGTGTTAATAATGGTGTGGTACATTGTGTAATTTTTAAAAAACAGATGTCAATCTCAATGTGAATAAATCCCAGATTAAAACAGATGTCAATCTCAATGTGATTAAATCCCAGATTAAAACAGATGTCAATCTCAATGTGATTAAATCCCTAGTTAAATAAAGGGACAATAAGGCATCTCTCTCCTGTCTTCTCTTCTCCTCTCCTCTCTGAAGCAGTTTATTGCCTTTCTGCAGAGAGATTAAACTCACACGTTGCTTTGCCCTTTGGGGTTGTGCTTGCTAGGTTACAAATAAGAAACCCAGTCCACAGCTAAGCAGCATCAAAAAAGCACACAGCGCAGCTTGTCATGTTGAACTGAAGATGCTTGCTTTGATTTCCAACTCCTCCAACACACCTGGGTTCAATCAGTATTCAACACGTTTGCTCTAGCCTGCACGAAGAGCCAGGTGGACTGGGGTTTGTTTTGCAGTTTTACAGTTCTATTCTATTGGTTCAGGTTTGAGCCAGGCGGGCTAAATCGAGCCCAGATCGAGTATGTTAAATGATTTCTAATACTATTTAAAACCAGGTCTGTTGCTCTCCTCTGTAAGAGACAGGAAGGGGGGGGGGGGGGAAAGCAGCAGACTAGTTACAGTCAGAAGGTTTGTCTTCTTCTCTTTAGGTGGCAGTAGAGGTCAGCATTTGATTAGCCTCCAAATCCATTGGTAAAGGCAGCGTTTGACAAGGGCCAGATGAAACCAGTCTTGTGTGTATTTCATGTGGAGTCCTAGACCATTTCCCTGCAGAGTAAATCTTTGTTCAGGGTAGGGGCGGGTGTATGTTTGTGCACTGTGTGTGCGTGTGTGTGTGTGTGTGTGTGTGTGTGTGTGTGTGAAGGGGGTTAAGAGCATGTGAATCCTGCTGTTGGATAGAGTCAGCTCTGGAGAAACTCACATTCAGAGATGCTAAATATAGATTAGACTGGAAGATAAACACACACTCAATCAGTGTACGAAGGATGGGGGGAGGGGGAGGGGGGAGAGGTAGATGAGAGAGAGAGGAGATGGAGAGGAGAGAGAGAGATGGAGAGGAGAGAGAGAGAGAGGAGATGGAGGAGAGAGAGAGAGATGGAGAGGAGAGAGAGAGAGAGAGAGGAGATGGAGAGGAGAGAGAGAGGAGATGTAGAGAGAGAGAGAAGAGATGGAGAGGAGAGAGAGAGATGAGATGTAGAGAGAGAGAGAGAAGAGAAGAGAAGAGAGAGGTAAATGGGAGAGAGAGGAGAGAGAGGGAGAGATGGAGAGGAGAGATGAGATGTAGAAAGAGAGAGAGAGAGAGAGAGAGAGAGAGAGAGAGAGAGAGAGAGGAGAGATGGAGAAGAGAGAGAGGGAGAGATGAGATGTAGAAAGAGAGAGAGAGAGAGAGCGAGAGAGAGAGAGAGAGAGAGAGAGAAAGAGAGAGAGAGGAGAGATGGAGAAGAGAGAGAGGGAAGAGAGAGGTAGATGAGAGAGAGAGGGAGAGATGAGATGTAGAAAGAGAGAGAGAGAGAAGAGAGGTAGATGAGAGAGAGGAGAAGAGATGGGAAGTAGAGAGATACATATATATATAGAGAGAAGGAGGAATTGTTTGGAGGGATATGTTATGTATAAAGGAGGTAAAACATAAAACCATTATCACTGTGGATTGTAGTGATCACTGTTCAACCTCATTATCACTGTGGATTGAGTGATTACTGTTCAACACCATTATCACTGTGCTTTGTAGTGATTACTCTTCAACACCATTATCACTGTGGCTTGTAGTGATTACTGTTCAACACCATTATCACTGTGGCTTGTAGTGATTACTGTTCAACACCATTATCACTGTGGCTTGTAGTGATTACTGTTCAACACCATTATCACTGTGGCTTGTAGTGATTACTGTTCAACACATTATCACTGTGGCTTGTAGTGATTACTGTTCTTTGCACTCAGAACAATTGGTCACACCAAGTGTGTTAACGGCTGCTGCTCTTGCTGCGCTCGCTTGGCACTGCCACCTCGCAGATGTTGCCTCTTTCTCCAGCCAAAACCCACCAATCAAGCCTAACTAGTGGCCAAGAGACATATACTATCCCCTGGGCGGGAGACTGCTCCAACATGTTTACACACTCCAGAACAGCCAGAAAGACACAGAGAGACACGGAGAGACTGCTCCAACATGTTTACACACTCCAGAACAGCCAGAAAGACACGGAGAGACACGGAGAGACACGGAGAGACACAGAGAGACACGGAGAGACTGCTCCAACATGTTTACACACTCCAGAACAGCCAGAAAGACACAGAGAGACACAGAGAGACACAGAGAGACACGGAGAGACACGGACTGATACTGTCATGTATGTCTCGGGATGCAGCCACCTTACAGACAAAATTATTGACAAATTAGTGTGTATTATTTTATTTTTATTTAACCTTTATTTAACCAGGCAAGTCAGTTTAAGAACAAATTCTTAACTCAATGTTCAGGGGCAGAACGACAGCTCGGGGGTTTGAACTTGCAACCTTCCGGTTACTATTCCAACACTCTAACCACTAGGCTAACCTGCAGCCCCTATTAGCCTGTATCAAGGGTTTAATCAACATAAATCTATTAAGTCTATTACCCCCTTCATAACACCTCATCTATTACCCTTCATAACATTTAGTCTATTACCCTTCATAACACCTCATCTATTACCCTTCATAACATTTAGTCTATTACCCTTCATAACACCTCATCTATTACCCTTCATAACATTTAGTCTATTACCCTTCATAATATTTAGTCTATTACCCTTCATAACACCTCATCTATTACCCTTCATAACAGTGACGCTCCCCATCCAACCTGACAGAGCTTGAGAGGATCTGCAGAGAAGAACGTGGAGAAACTCCCCAAATACAGGTGTGCCAAGCTTGTAGCGTCATACCCAAGAAGACTCTGTTGTAATCGCTGCCAAGGGTGCTTTAACAAAGTACTGAGTAAAGGGTGAAAACTTATGTAAATGTGCTATTTGAGTTTTTTTTGCTTTGTCATTATGGGGAATTGTGTGTTGATTGAGGACGTAAACAAAAACAATTTAATCCATTTCAGAATAAGGCTGTAACGTAACAAAAATGTAGAAAAAGTCACGAGGTCTTGAATACTTCCCGGCAAGAGGTGATACTGTTGGACTAATGATTACACCCTAGGTCAGCTAGATGCAGGCAAGAGGTGATACTGTTGGACTAATGATTACACCCTAGGTCAGCTAGATGCAGGCAAGAGGTGGTACTGTTGGACTAATGATTACACCCTAGGTCAGCTAGATGCAGGCAAGAGGTGATACTGTTGGACTAATGATTACACCCTAGGTCAGCTAGATGCAGGCAAGAGGTGATACCGTTGGACTAATGATTACACCCTAGGTCAGCTAGATGCAGGCAAGAGGTGATACTGTTGGACTAATGATTAAACCCTAAGTCAGCTAGATGCAGGCAAGAGGTGATGCCGTTGGACTAATGATTACACCCTAGGTCAGCTAGATGCGGGCAAGTCTGTATTGAATGTGTCAATGTCTTTCACCTAATTTACTCAAAATTCTCTCAACCTGTGTGCACCTACGTTGTAAACGTTCATTTGTAGGCTAGGTTGTAGCAACCTCATGATGGATAAAGGGAAAATGTGAGTATCATGTAGTAACCTAAACCTATAGATGTTACATTGAACTGGGTGAATGGAATATGAATGACAGTAACCTAAACCTATAGATGTTACATTGAACTGGGTGAATGGAATATGAATGACAGTAACCTAAACCTATAGATGTTACATTGAACTGGGTGAATGGAATATGAATGACAGTTATCTAATATGCTGTAATAGAAATAAGGCCGTGCTCCCTCATCATTAATGGCACCGACCACCACTGTTGTGCTAGTCTCTCTCTCTCTGTGTGTGTGTGTGTGTGTGTGTGTGTGGCATCCGGATAAACTCGCTCACTTAGCACAGCAGCAGCAGCAGCAGCAGCAGCCCAGAATGCATTGCAACAGCAGTAGCTCTGCCCCCCCCCCCCTCATGAGACGTAATGTATTAGACTCCTCTCTCCTCATGTGTTTATACAGTGATACTACAAGCAACAGTAAAGCGCTACAGTGTTTTGAGTGGTGTGCATTACAACCCATAGAAACAGAACCAAAAGCACAGAACACATTGTTGTGAACAGATAACCTGTATTTCTTTATCTACAACCTGTGTCCTTAATTGGCTCCTTATTCCCTATGTATTGACCAATTAGATTTGGTTAGGTGTGGGTGGTCCTCTTGATGGCCAATTCTACGCAATTTAAATAAAATGTTGCTGTTTTAAAGCAAGTTTAATGCAATTCTACCCATTTTACCATGTGGTGGAAAGAAAATATATTTTTTTTTTACATTTTAACCCACATTTTCTGCAATTCTACTCATTGTGCCATGATTATTATGTCTGAGTGAGGTTTGAGGCCCCTGAGCACGTGGCCTGCCAGGTTGGTATTCAGCCATGATTACTACACGTTTAGATAGCTTGCTAGGCTAACCTGCTAATGTAAACAAATGATTACTACACGTTTAGATAGCTTGCTAGGCTAACCTGCTAATGTAAAAAAATTATTACTACACGTTTAGATAGCTTGCTAGGCTAACCTGCTAATGTAAACAAATGATTACTACACGTTTAGATAGCTTGCTAGGCTAACCTGCTAATGTAAACAAATGATTACTACACGTTTAGATAGCTTGCTAGGCTAACCTGCTAATGTAAAAAATATTATTACTACACGTTTAGATAGCTTGCTAGGCTAACCTGCTAATGTAAACAAATGATTACTACACGTTTACGCGGACGCAGCCGTCCGCGACCGGGAGACCCATGGGGCGGCGCACAATTGCCCCAGCGTCGTCCGGGTTAGGGGAGGGTTTGGCCAGTAGGGATGTTCTTGTCCCATCGCTCTCTAGCGACCCCTGTGGTTGGCCGGGTGCAGTGCACGCTGACACGTTCACCAGGTGTACAGTTCTTTCTCCGACACACTGGTGCGGCTGGCTTCCGGGTTAAGCAGGCAAGAAGCAGTGTGGCTTGGCTGGGTTGTGTTTCGGTGGAGGCACGGCTCTCGACCTTCGCCTCTCCTGAGTCCGTAACAGTGATGAGACAAGACTGTAACTACCAATTGGATACCATGAAATTGGGGAGAAAAAGGGTGATTTTTTTTTTTTTTTTTTTATAAAACTAAGAGTATAAACGCAACTATTTTGAAACCGCTTTTCACACTCTTGGCATTCTCTCAACCAGCTTCATGAGGTAGTCAACTGGAATGCATTTTAATTAACAGGTGTACCTTGTTAAAAGTTAATTTGTGGAATCTCATTCCTTCTTTAAATTGTGACTAGGGGGCAGTATTTTCATTTTTTGGAGAAAAAAAAACATTCCAGTAGTAAACTAGTAAACTAGATGCTAGAATATGCATATAATTGACAGCTTAGGATAGAAAACACTCTACAGTTTCCAAAACTGTAAAAATATTATCTGCGAGTACAACAGAACTGATGTTGCAGGCGAGAGCCTGAGAAAAATCCCCCGTTGGGGTCCCCAGGATCCAGTCTGGGAAATGCTGCTGTAACTATTTATAAACGCTAGTTAGTGAATTTTCGTCCATCAGGGACCATGTTGGAAACAAGTGGAAACTCACCTGTTTGATACATAACAGACGGTCGATGGTCTGCTGGATGTGTCTGTCCATCGACGGAATGGAGGTCATTATGTCCCTCTTTGGCCTCTACCTTCCAGCCATTAAACTAGTGACCTCTGGAAGAGAAGAGAGAGAGAGAGACAAAGACATTAAACTAGTGACCTCTGGAAGAGAAGAGAGAGAGACAAAGACATTAAACTAGTGACCTCTGGAAGAGAAGAGAGAGAGACAAATACATTAAACTAGTGACCTCTGGAAGAGAAGAGAGAGAGAGACAAAGACATTAAACTAGTGACCTCTGGACGAGAAGAGAGAGAGAGACAAAGACATTAAACTAGGGATCTCTGGACGAGAAGAGAGAGAGAGAGACAAAGACATTAAACTAGTGACCTCTGGACGAGAAGAGAGAGAGAGAAACAAAGACATTAAACTAGTGACCT
>NC_143037.1:4622500-4645000 GCF_057628025.1 Oncorhynchus mykiss | reverse complement strand
TCTGTGACGACCGGTCTCTTTAGCCAGACTGTCCTCTCTGGGCAGCCAGGTTTGTCTGTGACGACCGGTCTCTATAGCCAGACTGTCCTCTCTGGGCAGCCAGGTTTGTCTGTAACGACCGGTCTCTATAGCCAGACTGTCCTCTCTGGGCAGCCAGGTTTGTCTGTGACGACCGGTCTCTATAGCCAGACTGTCCTCTCTGGGCAGCCAGGTTTGTCTGTGACGACCGGTCTCTATAGCCAGACTGTCCTCTCTGGGCAGCCAGGTTGGTCTGTGACGACCGGTTTCTATAGCCAGACTGTGCTCACTGAGTCTGTACCTAGTCAATGTTTTCCTCAGTTTTCTATCAGTCACAGTGGTCAGATAGTCTGCCACCATCTACTGTCTGAGACAAATACCATTGAAGTTTACTAAGATGTTTTGTGTTGTCTTTCCAATAGGTGATATCATTTTTTCTTTGTTTCTCTCTCATCTCTCTCATCTCTCTCCGTCTCCGTCTTCCTCCTCCATCCCTCTCTTTGGCTTTCTCTCTCTCTCTCATATCTCTCTGTCTTCTTCGTCTTTCCCTCCATCCCTCTCTTTCTCATCTCTCTCCGTCTTCCTCCTCCATCCCTCTCTTTCTCATCTCTCTGTCTTTCTCCTCCTTCCCTGTCTTTGGCTTTCCCTCTCGCTCATTTCTCTGGTTCATCTCTCCCTGGCTGTCATGCTACATTTCTTTATTTTACACTAGAATAGGAAGGAATAGAGGAGAGGAGGAATAGAGAGGAGAGGAGGAATAGAGAGGAGAGGAGGAATATAGAAGAGAGGAATAGGGTAGAGAGGAGAAGAGGAAGATAGAAGAGAGGAGAAATAGAGAGGAGTTGAGAAAATAGAGAGGAGAGAGGAGGAATAGAGAGGAGATAGGAGGAATAGAAAGGAGAGAGGAGGAATAGAGAGGGGGAATAGAGAGGAGATAAGAGGAATAAGGAGGAGGAATAGAGAGGAGATAGGAGGAATAGAGAGGAGGAATAGAGAGGAGGAATAGAGAGGAGATAGGAGGAATAGAGAGGAGGAATAGAGAGGAGGAATAGAGAGGAGAGAGGAGGAATAGAGAGGGGCAATAGAAAGGAGATAAGAGGAATAAGGAGGAGGAATAGAGAGGAGATAGAGAGGAGAGAGGAGGAATAGAGAGGAGGAATAGACAGGAGGAATAGAGAGGAGAGAGGAGGAATAGCAGGAGGAATAGAGAGGAGAGAGGAGGAATAGAGAGGAGAGAGGAGGAACAGAGAGGAGGAATAGAGAGGAGAGAGGAGGAAAAGAGAGGAGAGAGGAGGAATAGAGAGGAGGAATAGAGAGGAGAGAGGAGGAATAGAGAGGAGAGAGGAGGAACAGAGAGGAATAGAGAGGAGTGAGGAGGAACGGAGAGGAGGAAAAGAGAGGAGAGAGGAGGAATAGAGAGAAGAGAGGAGGAACAGAGAGGAGGACTAGAGAGGAGAGAGGAGGAATAGAGAGGAGGAATAGAGAGGAGAGAGGAGGACTAGAGAGGAAAGTGTACTGCACCATACTGATAATGCTCACTTAGGGGCTCCCAGGGATTTAACTGCAGGCTGGTAATCTAGTCCACTAGACAGATCAAGAGCTTTAAACGGCTACCTACTGGAGCAGCACTCCCTCTCTCTCTCTCCCTCCCTCTCTCTGTCTCTCTTTCTTTCTTTTTCCCTGCCTCTCTCCCTCCCTTCCTCCCTCTCTTTCTCTTTCTCTCTCTCTCTCCCTCTCTCTCTCTCTCCATCCCTCCCTCCCTCCCTCCCTCCCTCCCTCTCTACCCCCACCTCTCTCTCCCCCCCTCTCTCTCCCCCCTCTCCCCCCTCTCTCTCTCTCCCTCTCTCTCTCCCTCTCTCTCCCCCTCCCCCTCCCTCCCCCTCTCTCTCTAGAAGTGTTATAAGGGAGCACTTTCATGAGACGGTGATGAGCAGAACGGAGAAGAGGTTCACATGTATTTATCAGTAACTAAACAGTAACTTGTTGGAAAGTACTCATCAGTAAAATATTGTAAAAGTCAGTTTCCTTTAACATCTCAGAACTGTTGTCATTCCTCTAACAGCTGAGAACTGTTGTCGTTCCTTTACACTGCTCAGAACTGTTGTCGTTCCTCTAACAGCTCAGAACTGTTGTCATTCATTTAACAGCTCAGAACTGTTGTCGTTCCTTCCATTGTAACAGCTCCGAACTGTTGTCATTCATTTAACAGCTCAGAACTGTTGTCGTTCCTCTAACAGCTCAGAACTGTTGTCATTCATTTAACAGCTCAGAACTGTTGTAGTTCCTCCCATTGTAACAGCTCAGAACTGTTGTAGTTCCTTCCTCTGTAACAGCTCAGAACTGTTGTCATTCATTTAACAGCTCAGAACTGTTGTCGTTCCTCCCATTGTAACAGCTCAGAACTGTTGTAGTTCCTCCCATTGTAACAGTTCAGAACTGTTGTAGTTCCTTCCATTGTAACAGCTCAGAACTGTTGTCGTTCCTTTATCAGCTCAGAACTGTTGTCGTTCCTTTAACAGCTCAGAACTGTTGTCATTCATTTAACAGCTCAGAACTGTTGTCGTTCCTTTAACAGCTCAGAACTGTTGTCATTCCTTCCATTGTAACAGCTCAGAACTGTTGTAGTTCCTCCCATTGTAACAGCTCAGAACTGTTGTAGTTCCTTCCATTGTAACAGCTCAGAACTGTTGTCGTTCCTTTAACAGCTCAGAACTGTTGTCGTTCCTTTAACAGCTCAGAACTGTTGTCGTTCCTTTAACAGCTCAGAACTGTTGTCATTCCTTCCATTGTAACAGCTCAGAACTGTTGTCATTCCTTCCATTGTAACAGCTCAGAACTGTTGTCATTCCTTCCATTGTAACAGCTCAGAACTGTTGTCATTCCTTTCTTTCTCTGCATCCACAATGACATCCTCAGAGTCCTGTGCACCACAGCAGAGCACATTGACAGACAGAAATACACACAGCTTGTCGTCCCGTCCATAGTAGAATACAGAGCAACACTGTTGAGACACAATCATAGCCCCATCCAGCTAGCTCAAACCACACAGTGTCCTACAGGCCAGCCACCAGCAGGTGTCTCCCTGCCCCTCTGACAGTCTCACCCTCCCAGGCTCCCTCCCTCCCACCGTCCTCTCCTCTCACAGCACCAAGAGGTGGAGGGAAGGAGAGAGAGGTGTACCTTTAAGCCTTTACCAGCTCTACTTATCCTCCTCCGCTGCTGCTGCCTAACAAGGCCCACTAAGCCTAACACTGACTGTCTGACCTCATGCTTATTGATGAACTCTCTGTATCTCTCTGTCTCTCTCTCTTTCCATCTCTCTCTGTCTCTCTCTCTCTCTCTCTCTTTCCATCTCTCTCTCTCTATCTCCATCTCTCTATCTCTCTCTCTTTCCATCTCTTTCTCTCTCCATCTCTTTCTCTCTCTCTTTCCATATTTCTCTCTCTCTCTCTCTCTCTTTCCATCTCTCTCTCTCTCTCTCTCTCTCTCTTTCCATCTCTCTCTCTCTATCTCCATCTCTCTATCTCTCTCTCTTTCCATCTCTTTCTCTCTCCATCTCTTTCTCTCTCTCTTTCCATATTTCTCTCTCTCTCTATCTCTCTCTCTCTCTTTCCATCTCTCTCTCTCTCTCTCTCACACACTCTCTTTCCATCTCTCTCTCTCTCTCTCTCTCTCACACTCTCTTTCCATCTCTCTCTCTCTCTCTCTCTCTCTCTCTTTCCATCTCTTTCTCTCTCCATCTCTTTCTCTCTCTCTTTCCATATATCTCTTTCTATCTCTCTTTCAATCTCTCTCTCTTTCCATCTCTCTCTCTCTCTCTCTCTTTCCATGTCTCTCTCTCAATCTCTCTCTCTTTCCATCTCTCTCTCTCTCTCTCTCTTTCCATCTGTCTCTCTCTCTCTCTTTCTCTTTCCATGTCTCTCTCTCAATCTCTCTCTCTCTCTCTCTCTCTCTCTCTCTCTCTCTCTCTTTCCATCTCTCTTTCTCTCTCTCTCTCTCTTTCCATCTCTCTTTCTCTCTCTCTCTCTCTCTCTTTCCATCTGTCTCTCTCTCTCTCTCTCTTTCCATTTCTCTCTCTCTCTCTTTCAGTTCTTGACACAAACCGGTGCACCTGGCACCTACTACCATACCCTGTTCAATTGGAACTTAAACATTTTGTCTTCAGGTCTCTCTGTCTCTCTCTCTTTCCATCTCTCTCTCTCTCTGTCTCTCTCTCTCTCTTTCCATCTCTTTCTCTCTCTCTCTCTCTCTCTCTCTCTCTCTCTCTCTCTTTCCATCTCTTTCTCTCTCCATCTCTTTCTCTCTCTCTCTCTCTCTCTTTCCATATTTCTCTGTCTCTCTCTCTCTCTTTCCATCTCTCTCTCTCTCTCTCTCTCTCTCTCTCTCTCTCTCTCTCTCTCTCTCTCTCTCTCTCTCTCCATCTCTTTCTCTCTCCATCTCTATCTCTCTTTCCATCTCTCTCTCTCTCTCTATCTCTGTCTCTCTCTCTCTTTCCATCTCTCTTTCTCTCTCTCTCTCTTTCCATCTCTCTTTCTCTCTCTCTCTCTCTTTCCATCTGTCTCTCTCTCTCTCTTTCCATTTCTCTCTCTCTCTCTTTCAGTTCTTGACACAAACTGGTGCACCTGGCACCTACTACCATACCCCGTTCAATTGGAACTTAAACATTTTGTCTTCACCCTTCTTTAGCCCGTCTCCTCCCCTTCGTCTACACTGATTGGAGTGGATTTAACAGGTGACATCAATAAGGGATCATATCTTTCACCTGGATTCACCTGGTCAGTCTGTGTGTCATGGAATGAGCAGGTGTTCTTAATGTTTTGTATAATCAGTGTATATAGAGTACTTCACACACTACAATTACTGAGGTTTAAATACATAGAGTACTGTACAAACTACAATTACTGAGGTTTAAATATACAGAGTACTGTACACACTACAATTACTGAGGTTTAAATACATAGAGTACTGTACACACTACAATTACTGAGGTTTAAATACATAGAGTACTGTACACACTACAATTACTGAGGTTTAAATACATAGAGTACTGTACACACTACAATTACTGAGGTTTAAATATACAGAGTACTGTACACACTACAATTACTGAGGTTTAAATATAAGCTCAACTGGACACCTTAATGACACCTAACCTGTTCTACTAACACACTGAAGCCTCAGTCCCCTCATCCAGCTGGTCCTGGGGCTGAGTTCACAACCCTGTTCTACTAACACACTGAAGCCTTAGTCCCCTCATCCAGCTGGTCCTGGGGCTGAGTTCACAACCCTGTTCTACTAACACACTGAAGCCTCAGTCCCCTCATCCAGCTGGTCCTGGTCCTGAGTTCACAACCCTGTTCTACTAACACACTGAAGCCTCAGTCCCCTCATCCAGCTGGTCCTGGGGCTGAGTTCACAACCCTGTTCTACTAACACACTGAAGCCTCAGTCCCCTCATCCAGCTGGTCCTGGGGCTGAGTTCACTAACCTGTTCTACTAACACACTGAAGCCTCATTCCCATCATCCAGCTGGTCCTGGGGCTGAGTTCACTAACCTGTTCAACTAACACACTGAAGCCTCAGTCCCCTCATCCAGCTGGTCCTGGGGCTGAGTTCACAAACCTGTTCTACTAACACACTGAAGCCTCAGGACCAGAACATCCAATCAATCAGAATAAAACAAATTACAACACAGTCTAAACAAAACTACATTACTTCCTTCTGGCTACTCCAATCTCGGCCAACAGCTCTGCCCCCCCCCTCGCAGGTACTCGCCCAAGCCTCTCCAGGTTCTCCTTTACCCAAATCCAGATAGCAGATGTTCTGAAAGAGCTGCAAAACCTGGACCCGTACAAATCAGCTGGGCTTGACAATCTGGATCCTCTATTTCTGAAACTATCCGCCGCCATTGTCGCAACCCCTATTACCACATAAAGATGAGATGACTCCTCTACAACCACAACAAGATGACTCCTCTACAACCACAAGATGACTCCTCTACAACCACATCAAGACGAGATGACTCCTCTACAACCACAACAAGACGAGATGACTCTACAACCACAACAAGATGAGATGACTCCTCTACAACCACAACAAGATGAGATGACTCCTCTACAACCACAACAAGATGAGATGACTCCTCTACAACCACAACAAGATGAGATGACTCCTCTACAACCACAACAAGATGAGATGACTCCTCTACAACCACAACAAGATGAGATGACTCCTCTACAACCACAACAAGATGAGATGACTCCTCTACAACCACAACAAGATGAGATGACTCCTCTACAACCACAACAAGATGACTCCCCTACAACCACAACAAGATGAGATGACTCCCCTACAACCACAACAAGATGAGATGACTCCTCTACAACCACAACAAGACGAGATGACTCCTCCACAACAAGATGACTCCTCTACAACCACAAGATGACTCCTCTACAACCACATCAAGACGAGATGACTCCTCTACAACCACAACAAGATGAGATGACTCCTCTACAACCACAACAAGATGACTCCCCTACAACCACAACAAGATGAGATGACTCCTCTACAACCACAACAAGATGAGATGACTCCTCTACAACCACAACAAGATGACTCCTCTACAACCACAACAAGATGAGATGACTCCCCTACAACCACAACAAGATGAGATGACTCCTCTACAACCACATCAAGACAAGATGACTCCTCCACAACGAGATGACTCCTCTACAACCACAACAAGATGAGATGACTCCTCTACAACCACAACAAGATGAGATGACTCCTCTACAACCACAACAAGATGACTCCCCTACAACCACAACAAGATGAGATGACTCCTCTACAACCACAACAAGATGAGATGACTCCTCTACAACCACAACAAGATGACTCCCCTACAACCACAACAAGATGAGATGACTCCCCTACAACCACAACAAGATGAGATGACTCCTCTACAACCACAACAAGACGAGATGACTCCTCCACAACGAGATGACTCCTCTACAACCACATCAAGATGAGATGACTCCTCCACAACGAGATGACTCCTCTACAACCACATCAAGACGAGATGACTCCTCTACAACCACAACAAGATGAGATGACTCCTCTACAACCACAACAAGACGAGATGACTCCTCCACAACGAGATGACTCCTCCACAACGAGATGACTCCTCTACAACCACATCAAGACAAGATGACTCCTCCACAACGAGATGACTCCTCTACAACCACATCAAGACGAGATGACTCCTCCACAACGAGATGACTCCTCTACAACCACAACAAGACGAGATGACTCCTCCACAACGAGATGACTCCTCCACAACAAGATGACTCCTCCACAACGAGATGACTCCTCCACAACGAGATGACTCCTCCACAACGAGATGACTCCTCTACAACCACATCAAGACGAGATGACTCCTCCACAACAAGATGACTCCTCTACAACCACATCAAGACGAGATGACTCCTCCACAACGAGATGACTCCTCTACCTCGCCACGCCAGAAGACTTATTTATTTCAGGAAGCTGAAGACATGTATTGAAGGCCGTAATAAAGAGACAAGACAAATGTTTTTCATCCCAAATACCACCCTATTCCCTAAATAGCGTACTACTTTTGATAGGGCTCTTGTCCAAATTAGTACCATGTATAGGGAATAAGAATTGTGACGCAGACAACATGGACGCCAGTGGAGTACGGAAGAGAGGAGATGGAGGGAGCACTAATATAGAGGACAAGACGATCTCATTATTGATCAGGGTTCCTCTCCGTTTTTTCCCATGGTGCACTGTCAGATGAGGCCTCGCTATACCTTTCCAACATGATGTTGTTTTATCGTCCCGATCTGGGATTTGAATCATGAGAAAGTGAATTAAGTCTTTTTTAAATTTTGATTCCTTCCACTGAGGATTAGCTAGCTAATTCCCCTCAGACTCACGCATATGTACACTGCTCAAAAAAATAAAGGGAACACTTAAACAACACAATGTAACTCCAAGTCAATCACACTTCTGTGAAATCAAACTGTCCACTTAGGAAGCAACACTGATTGACAATAAATTTGACATGCTGTTGTGCAAATGGAATAGACAACAGGTGGAAATTATAGGCAATTAGCAAGACACCCCCAATAAAGGAGTGGTTCTGCAGGTGGTGACCACAGACCACTTCTCAGTTCCTATGGCTGATGTTTTGGTCACTTTTGAGGGAGGAGGGGAGAGAGGGAGGTAGCAGGGGAGGGAGGGAGGAGGGGAGAGAGGGAGGAGAGGGGAGGGAGGGAGAGAGGGAGGAGAGGGGAGGGAGAGAGGAAGGGAGGGAGGGGGGAGGAGGGGAGAGAGCTAGGGAGGAGGAGAAGGAGGGAGGGAAGGAAGGAGAGAGGGAGGAGGGGAGAGAGGAGGAGAGGGAGGGAGGTAGGGAGGGAGGAGGAGAGGGCGGGAGGAGGGGAGAGAGGGAGAGAACTAGGGAGGAGGAGAAGGATGGAGGGAAGGAAGGAGAGAGGGAGGAGGGGAGAGAGGAGGAGAGGGAGGTAGGTAGGGAGGGAGGGAAGAGAGGGAGGGAGGAGGGGAGAGAGGGAGGGAGGAGGGGAGAGAGGGAGGGAGGAGGAGAAGGAGCAAGGGAGGGAGGGCGAGAGAGAGAGGAAGGAGGGGAGGGAGGAGGGAGAGAGGAAGGAGGGGAGGGAGGGGAGGAAAGAGGTAAGGAGTGGTTAATGCATCTAAATGGCTGGTGTACCAAAACAATCAGAGTCCTCCAGGGGCCATTGGAGGATCATTAAGGGAGACAGGCTGCTCACTCTGGGGCAAGGAAGACTTGAACACCGATCCCAGACCTCCAAGGACTGGGGGTGGGGAGGGACATGGCATGGATGGAGAGAGAGAAAGAGGGGGGGGGGGCAGGGGGAAAGAGCGGAGAGGAGAGGGAGGGAGGGAGGAATAAGAGAGAGAGAGAAAGACACTGTATATATATAATATGACATTTGTAATGTCTTTATTCTTTTGAAACTTCCGTATGTGTAATGTTTACTGTTCATTTTTATTGTTTATTTCACTTTTGTATATTATCTACCTCGCTTGCTTTGGCAATGTTAACACATGTTTCCCATGCCAATAAAGCCTCTTGAATTGAATTGAATTGAAAGAACGAGAAGGAAGGAGAGAGATAGAGGGAGTGGAATAGAAGGAGGCCACCATCTCATATTTCCTTATGAGCTGTAACAGCGTGATGACATAACAACACCTTCCTAATGAGCTCTATAACATCCATATAAAGTATGATCTTGTCTGAAACACACACGCACACACACACACACACACACACACACACACACACACACACACACACACACACACACACACACACACACACACACACACACACACACACACACACACACACACACACAAATGTACAGTCACTTAATGGCAGCAACACAGTGCAGCTTCTATAATCCATCTGACAGTAGATCATGTCAAGGGATAGGAGCAAGCAGATTGGCTGTTAGGTATTTCTATATTACGGCATATTGTTTGAAAACTAGGTATTTCATATCGCACATTACTTTCAGAGGACGAAATAAAGGCTTCCAAACTGATAACAGAACAGACCAAATGACCATATGGGTAAATATTCAACCATTAACATGTGATCTGTTACGACCAACCATCACTTAAACTAGTACAGCACTCTGACTAATGGGTGATACTAGTTAAACTAGTACAGCACTCTGAGTAACGGGTGATACTAGTTAAACTAGTACAGCACTCTGAGTAATGGGTGATACTAGTTAAACTAGTACAGCACTCTGACTAACGTGTGATACTAGTTAAACTAGTACAGCACTCTGACTAACGGGTGATACTAGTTAAACTAGTACAGCACTCTGAGTAATGGGTGATACTAGTTAAACTAGTACAGCACTCTGACTAACGGGTGATACTAGTTAAACTAGTACAGCACTCTGACTAACGGGTGATACTAGTTAAACTAGTACAGCACTCTGACTAACGGGTGATACTAGTTAAACTAGTACAGCACTCTGACTAACGGTGATACTAGTTAAACTAGTTAAACTAGTACAGAACTCTGAGTAATGGGTGATACTAGTTAAACTAGTACAGCACTCTGAGTAATGGGTGATACTAGTTAAACTAGTACAGCACTCTGACTAACGGGTGATACTAGTTAAACGAGTACAGCACTCTGACTAACGGGTGATACTAGTTAAACTAGTACAGCACTCTGACTAACGGTGATACTAGTTAAACTAGTTAAACTAGTACAGAACTCTGAGTAATGGGTGATACTAGTTAAACTAGTACAGCACTCTGAGTAATGGGTGATACTAGTTAAACTAGTACAGCACTCTGACTAACAGTGATACTAGTTAAACTAGTTAAACTAGTACAGCACTCTGAGTAATGGGTGATACTAGTTAAACTAGTACAGCACTCTGAGTAATGGGTGATACTAGTTAAACTAGTTAAACTAGTACAGCACTCTGAGTAATGGGTGATACTAGTTAAACTAGTACAGCACTCTGACTAACGAGTAGAGCACTCTGACTAACGGGTGATACTAGTTAAACTAGTTAAACTAGTACAGCACTCTGACTAACGGGTGATACTAGTTAAAATAGTACAGCACTCTGAGTAATGGGTGATACTAGTTAAACTAGTACAGCACTCTGAGTAATGGGTGATACTAGTCAAACTAGTACAGCACTCTGACTAACGAGTAGAGCACTCTGACTAATGGGTGATACTAGTTAAACTAGTTAAACTAGTACAGCACTCTGACTAACGGGTGATACTAGTTAAAATAGTTAAACTAGTACAGCACTCTGAGTAATGGGTGATACTAGTTAAACTAGTACAGCACTCTGACTAATGAGTAGAGCACTCTGACTAACAGGTGATACTAGTTAAACTAGTTAAACTAGTACAGCACTCTGACTAACGGGTGATACTAGTTAAACTAGTTAAACTAGTACAGCACTCTGAGTAATGGGTGATACTAGTTAAACTAGTTAAACTAGTACAGCAATCTGAGTAATGGGTGATACTAGTTAAACTAGTACAGCACTCTGACTAACGAGTAGAGCACTCTGACTAACGGGTGATACTAAAACTAGTACAGCACTCTGACTAACGGTGATACTAGTTAAACTAGTACAGCACTCTGAGTAATGGGTGATACTAGTTAAACTAGTTAAACTAGTACAGCACTCTGAGTAATGGGTGATACTAGTTAAACTAGTACAGCACTCTGACTAACGAGTAGAGCACTCTGACTAACGGGTGATACTAGTTAAACTAGTTAAACTAGTACAGCACTCTGACTAACGGGTGATACTAGTTAAACTAGTTAAACTAGTACAGCACTCTGAGTAATGGGTGATACTAGTTAAACTAGTACAGCACTCTGAGTAATGGGTGATATTAGTTAAACTAGTTAAACTAGTACAGCAATCTGAGTAATGGGTGATACTAGTTAAACTAGTACAGCACTCTGACTAACGAGTAGAGCACTCTGACTAACGGGTGATACTAGTTAAACTAGTTAAACTAGTACAGCACTCTGACTAACGGTGATACTAGTTAAACTAGTACAGCACTATGACTAACGGGTGATACCAGTTAAACTAGTTAAACTAGTACAGCACTATGACTAACGGTGATACTAGTTAAACTAGTACAGCACTATGACTAACGGGTGATACCAGTTAAACTAGTTAAACTAGTACAGCACTCTGAGTAATGGGTGATACTAGTTAAACTAGTACAGCACTCTGACTAACGAGTAGAGCACTCTGACTAACGGGTGATACTAGTTAAACTAGTTAAACTAGTACAGCACTCTGACTAATGGGTGATACTAGTTAAACTAGTTAAACTAGTACAGCACTCTGACTAACGGGTGATACTAGTTAAACTAGTTAAACTAGTACAGCACTCTGAGTAATGGGTGATACTAGTTAAACTAGTACAGCACTCTGACTAACGAGTACAGCACTCTGACTAACAGGTGATACTAGTTAAACTAGTTAAACTAGTACAGCACTCTGAGTAATGGGTGATACTAGTTAAACTAGTTAAACTAGTACAGCACTCTGAGTAATGGGTGATACTAGTTAAACTAGTTAAACTAGTACAGCAATCTGAGTAATGGGTGATACTAGTTAAACTAGTACAGCACTCTGACTAACGAGTAGAGCACTCTGACTAACGGGTGATACTAGTTAAACTAGTTAAACTAGTACAGCACTCTGACTAACGGTGATACTAGTTAAACTAGTACAGCACTATGACTAACGGGTGATACCAGTTAAACTAGTTAAACTAGTACAGCACTATGACTAACGGTGATACTAGTTAAACTAGTACAGCACTATGACTAACGGGTGATACCAGTTAAACTAGTTAAACTAGTACAGCACTCTGAGTAATGGGTGATACTAGTTAAACTAGTACAGCACTCTGACTAACGAGTAGAGCACTCTGACTAACGGGTGATACCAGTTAAACTAGTTAAACTAGTACAGCACTCTGAGTAATGGGTGATACTAGTTAAACTAGTAAAGCACTCTGAGTAATGGGTGATACTAGTTAAACTAGTAGAGCACTCTCACTAACGGGTTATACCAGTTAAACTAGTTAAACTAGTACAGCACTCTGACTAACGGGTGATACTAGTTAAACTAGTTAAACTAGTACTGCACTCTGAGTAATGAGTGATACTAGTTAAACTAGTACAGCACTCTGACTAATGAGTAGAGCACTCTGACTAACGGGTGATACCAGTTAAACTACTTAAACTAGTACAGCACTCTGACTAACGGGTGATACTAGTTAAACTAGTTAAACTAGTACAGCACTCTGAGTAACGGGTGATACTAGTTAAACTAGTATAGCACTCTGACTAACGGGTGATACTAGTTAAACTAGTATAGCACTATGACTAACGGGTTAAACTAGTTCAAATAGTTAAACTAGTACAGCACTCTGACTAACGGGTGATACTAGTTAAACTAGTATAGCACTCTGACTAACAGGTTAAACTAGTTCAAATAGTTAAACTAGTACAGCACTCTGACTAACGGGTGATACTAGTTAAACTAGTTAAACTAGTACAGCACTCTGACTAACGGGTGATACTAGTTAAACTAGTACAGCACTCTGACTAACGGGTTAAACTAGTACAGCACTCTCACTAACGGGTGCAACACATATAGCCTCTTACAAGACACGCCTCAAAACGTTAATGAGTCAGAAACAATGATAGCACTCAGCCACTAGCGTTCAAAAGGGTTTGGTACTATATTTTGAATTACAGTAAACAGTAATTGGCCAGTAAGTTACTGTAGAATTTCGTGACAAGGTCTGAATTACTAAAACACAGTATATTATTATATTCTGTGTGGGTACAGCATTCTCACTCACGGGTCTAACAAATATAGCCTCTTACAAGGCATGCCTTGAAATATGTTAATGAGCCAGAGGTCCTTTCCCCGCCCATATTTTCCCACAATCCACCAAAATATATTCTGCAAAACTCATTTAAGGTATTTTACAGGGTATTTTACAGTGTTTTACTGTTAAATTACAGAAAACCCTTACAGTATGCTTTAAAATCCATTTATGGTATTTTACTTTAAAAAAACATTTACAGTAATTTTATTTAAAAAAAACATTTACGGTAATTTTACTGTAGAAATGACAGAAACGTTTTACAGTCACTAATGGATGGTCTGAACTGCTCACACTATTAAACCAGCATGTGGAGGTTTTCTGAGCTGAGGAACATCGGCATCTTTCTTCACACCTCGCCGACACACAGTCCGCTTCCCAAATTACACACTATTCCCTTTATAGTCCACTACTTTTGACCAGGGCCCATAGGGAATAGGGTGTACTACTTTAGACCAGGGCCTATAGTCTCCCTCTCAGCCCGTCTCCCTCTCCGCCCGTCTCCCTCTCCGCCCGTCTCCCTCTCAGCTCGTCTCCCTCTCCGCCCGTCTCCATCTCAGCCCGTCTCCCTCTCTGACCGTCTCCCTCTCCGCCCGTCTCCCTCTCAGCTCGTCTCCCTCTCAGCCCGTCTCCCTCTCCGCCCGTCTCCCTCTCCGCCCGTCTCCCTCTCCGCCCGTCTCCCTAACACACTCCTCTCTGCCCGTCTCCCTCTCTGCCCGTCTCCCTCTCTGCCCGTCTCCCTAACACACTCCTCTCAGCCCGTCTCCCTCTCTGCCCGTCTCCCTCTCTGCCCGTCTCCCTCTCAGCCCGTCTCCCTCTCCGCCCGTCTCCCTCTCCGCCCGTCTCCCTCTCCGCCCGTCTCCCTCTCAGCCCGTCTCCCTCTCCGCCCAACTCCCTAACACCCTCCTCTCTGCCCGTCTCCCTAACACCCTCCTCTCCGCCCGTCTCCCTCTCTGCCCGTCTCCCTCTCAGCCCGTCTCCCTCTCCGCCCGTCTCCCTCTCCGCCCGTCTCCCTCTCTGCCCGTCTCCCTCTCCGCCCGTCTCCCTCTCAGCTCGTCTCACTCTCCGCCCGTCTCCATCTCAGCCCGTCTCCCTCTCTGCCCGTCTCCCTCTCCGCCCGTCTCCCTCTCAGCTCGTCTCCCTCTCAGCCCGTCTCCCTCTCCGCCCGTCTCCCTCTCCGCCCGTCTCCCTCTCCGCCCGTCTCCCTAACACACTCCTCTCTGCCCGTCTCCCTCTCTGCCCGTCTCCCTCTCTGCCCCTCTCCCTAACACACTCCTTTCAGCCCGTCTCCCTCTCTGCCCGTCTCCCTCTCTGCCCGTCTCCCTCTCTGCCCGTCTCCCTCTCAGCCCGTCTCCCTCTCCGCCCGTCTCCCTCTCTGCCCGCGTCTCCCTAACACACTCCTCTCTGCCCGTCTCCCTAACACACTCCTCTCCGCCCGTCTCCCTCTCAGCCCGTCTCCCTCTCCGCCCGTCTCCCTCTCCGCCCGTCTCCCTCTCCGCCCGTCTCCCTCTCCGCCCGTCTCCCTCTCCGCCCGTCTCCCTCTCCGCCCGTCTCCCTCTCAGCCCGTCTCCCTCTCAGCCCGTCTCCCTCTCAGCCCGTCTCCCTCTCTGCCCGTCTCCCTCTCTGCCCGTCTCCCTCTCCGCCCGTCTCCCTCTCAGCCCGTCTCCCTCTCAGCTCGTCTCCCTCTCCGCCCGTCTCCCTCTCAGCCCGTCTCCCTCTCCGCCCGTCTCCCTCTCTGCCCAACTCCCTAACACCCTCCTCTCCGCCCGTCTCCCTAACACACTCCTCTCCGCCCGTCTCCCTCTCAGCCCGTCTCCCTCTCCGCCCGTCTCCCTCTCCGCCCGTCTCCCTCTCAGCCCGTCTCCCTCTCCGCCCGTCTCCCTCTCCGCCCAACTCCCTAACACCCTCCTCTCCGCCCGTCTCCCTCTCCGCCCGTCTCCCTCTCTGCCCGTCTCCCTCTCTGCCCGTCTCCCTAACACACTCCTCTCCGCCCGTCTCCCTCTCCGCCCGTCTCCCTCTCCGCCCGTCTCCCTCTCCGCCCGTCTCCCTCTCAGCTCGTCTCCCTCTCCGCCCGTCTCCCTCTCCGCCCGTCTCCCTCTCAGCCCGTCTCCCTCTCCGCCCGTCTCCCTCTCCGCCCGTCTCCCTCTCCGCCCGTCTCCCTCTCCGCCCGTCTCCCTCTCAGCCCGTCTCCCTCTCAGCCCGTCTCCCTCTCTGCCCGTCTCCCTCTCAGCCCGTCTCCCTCTCAGCCCGTCTCCCTCTCTGCCCGTCTCCCTCTCAGCCCGTCTCCCTCTCTGCCCGTCTCCCTCTCCGCCCGTCTCCCTCTCCGCCCGTCTCCCTCTCCGCCCGTCTCCCTCTCAGCCCGTCTCCCTCTCCGCCCGTCTCCCTCTCTGCCCAACTCCCTAACACCCTCCTCTCCGCCCGTCTCCCTAACACACTCCTCTCCGCCCGTCTCCCTCTCAGCCCGTCTCCCTCTCCGCCCGTCTCCCTCTCCGCCCGTCTCCCTCTCAGCCCGTCTCCCTCTCCGCCCGTCTCCCTCTCCGCCCAACTCCCTAACACCCTCCTCTCCGCCCGTCTCCCTCTCCGCCCGTCTCCCTCTCTGCCCGTCTCCCTCTCTGCCCGTCTCCCTAACACACTCCTCTCCGCCCGTCTCCCTCTCCGCCCGTCTCCCTCTCCGCCCGTCTCCCTCTCCGCCCGTCTCCCTCTCAGCTCGTCTCCCTCTCCGCCCGTCTCCCTCTCCGCCCGTCTCCCTCTCAGCCCGTCTCCCTCTCCGCCCGTCTCCCTCTCCGCCCGTCTCCCTCTCCGCCCGTCTCCCTCTCCGCCCGTCTCCCTCTCAGCCCGTCTCCCTCTCAGCCCGTCTCCCTCTCTGCCCGTCTCCCTCTCAGCCCGTCTCCCTCTCAGCCCGTCTCCCTCTCTGCCCGTCTCCCTCTCAGCCCGTCTCCCTCTCTGCCCGCCTCCCTCTCCGCCCGTCTCCCTCTCCGCCCGTCTCCCTCTCCGCCCGTCTCCCTCTCCGCCCGTCTCCCTCTCCGCCCGTCTCCCTCTCCGCCTGTCTCCCTCTCCGCCCGTCTCCCTCTCAGCCCGTCTCCCTCTCTGCCCGTCTCCCTCTCAGCCCGTCTCCCTCTCTGCCCGTCTCCCTCTCCGCCCGTCTCCCTCTCCGCCCGTCTCCCTCTCCGCCCGTCTCCCTCTCCGCCCGTCTCCCTCTCCGCCCGTCTCCCTCTCAGCCTGTCTCCCTCTCCGCCCGTCTCCCTCTCCGCCCGTCTCCCTCTCAGCCTGTCTCCCTCTCCGCCCGTCTCCCTCTCCGCCCGTCTCCCTCTCAGCCCGTCTCCCTCTCCGCCCGTCTCCCTCTCCGCCCAACTCCCTAACACCCTCCTCTCCGCCCGTCTCCCTAACACACTCCTCTCCGCCCGTCTCCCTCTCCGCCCGTCTCCCTCTCCACCCGTCTCCCTCTCTGCCCGTCTCCCTCTCCGCCCAACTCCCTAACACCCTCCTCTCCGCCCGTCTCCCTAACACCCTCCTCTCCACCCGTCTCCCTCTCCGCCCGTCTCCCTCTCTGCCCGTCTCCCTCTCTGCCCGTCTCCCTCTCCGCCCGTCTCCCTCTCAGCCCGTCTCCCTCTCCGCCCGTCTCCCTCTCCGCCCGTCTCCCTCTCCGCCCGTCTCCCTCTCCGCCCGTCTACCTCTCCGCCCGTCTCCCTCTCCGCCCGTCTCCCTCTCCGCCCGTCTCCCTCTCAGCCAGTCTCCCTCTCCGCCCGTCTCCCTCTCCGCCCGTCTCCCTCTCCGCCCAACTCCCTAACACCCTCCTCTCCGCCCGTCTCCCTAACACACTCCTCTCCGCCCGTCTCCCTCTCAGCCCGTCTCCCTCTCCACCCGTCTCCCTCTCCGCCCAACTCCCTAACACACTCCTCTCTCCACACGGTTCCTTAAGAGTCTTGGTAAAGGGTTTACTTTATTTCATGTGGTTTGGTGTGAACCTCAAGCAACCAGGAGCCAGAGAGGGAGATTCACAGAGCAGTATGTTCACTCACATGTTAATCCAGGAGCCCTGCTGAGTTGGTTGCTGTTCACTGATCTCCTCCCTCTCTTCCTCCTTCACTGCACACTCTCTCTCTCTCTCCTTCCATCTCTCTCTCTCTCTCTCTCTCTCTCTCTCCTTCCATCTCTCTCTCTCTCTCTCTCTAACAGGTGATATCAGACAGAGAGAGAGCGAGAGAGAGAGAGAGAGAGAGAGACAGAGAGAGAGAGAGAGAGAGAGAGAGAGAGAGAGAGAGAGAGAGAGAGAGAGACTGATAGCACATGGGGGAGGAGTGACAGTATAGCAGATACATAGGAAGGAATTCAAAGAAGGCTGGCAGAGGGACCTATGATCAGGAAAGAGGGTTGTGCATTATATCTCCTTAATGATTCTATGTGTCAGTGTGTCAAAACCTCCTCTAGTGGGGTAGTGGTAGTCAGAGAGTAATGGTAGATGGTAGTGGTAGTCAGAGAGTAGTGGTAGAGGGTAGTGGTAGTCAGAGGGTAGTGGTAGTCAGATGGTAGTGGTATTCAGACGGTAGTGGTAGTCAGAGGATAGTGGTAGTCAGAGGGTAGTGATAGAGGGTAGTTAGAATCAGAGGGTAGTGGTAGTCAGGGGGTAGTGGTAGTCAGAGAGTAGTGGTAGTCAGAGGGTAGTGGTAGTCAGAGAGTAGTGGTAGTCAGAGGGTAGTGGTAGTCAGAGGGTAGTGGTAGTCAGAGGATAGTGGTAGTCAGAGGGTAGTGGTAGTCAGAGGGTAGTGGTAGGGGGTAGTTAGAATCAGAGGGTAGTGGTAGTCAGAGAGTAGTGGTAGTCAGAGAGTAGTGGTAGTCAGAGAGTAGTGGTAGTCAGCGGGTAGTGGTAGTCAGAGGTAGTGGTAGTCAGAGGGTAGTGGAAGTCAGAGGGTAGTGGTAGAGGGTAGTGGTAGTCAGAAAGGAGTGGTAGTCAGATGGTAGTCAGAGGGTAGTGGTAGTCAGAGGTAGTGGTAGTCAGAGGGTAGTGGTAGAGAGTGGTGGTAGTCAGAGAGAAGTGGTAGAGGGTAGTGGTAGAGGGTAGTGGTAGTCAGAGAGTAGTGGTAGTCAGAGAGTAGTGGTAGAGAGTGGTGGTAGTCAAAGAGTCATGGTAGAGGGTAGTGGTAGAGGGTAGTGGTAGTCAGAGAGTAGTGGTAGTCAGAGAGTAGTGGTAGAGAGTGGTGGTAGTCAAAGAGTCATGGTAGAGGGTAGTGGTAGAGGGTAGTGGTAGACAGAGGGTAGTGGTAGTCAGAGAGCAGTGGTAGTCAGAGGGTAGTGGTAGTCAGAGAGTAGTGGTAGTCAGAAGGTTGTGGTAGTCAGAGGGTAGTGGTAGAGGGTAGTGATAGTCAGAGGGTAGTGGTAGTCAGAGGGTAGTGGTAGTCAGAGGGTAGTGGTAGAGGGTAGTGGAGGTCAGAGAGTAGTGTAGTTAGAGGGTAGTGGTAGTCAGAGAGTAGTGGTAGAGGGTAGTGGTAGAGGGTAGTGGTAATCAGAGATTAGTGGTAGTCAGAGGTAGTGGTAGTCAGAGGGTCGTGGTAGTCAGAGGGTAGTGGTAGTCAGAGCGTAGTGGTAGTCAGAGAGTAGTGGTAGTCAGAGGGTCGTGGTAGTCAGAGAGAAGTGGTAGTCAGTGAGTAGTGGTAGTCAGAGAGTAGTGGTAGTCAGAGAGTAGTGGTAGTGAGAGGGCCGTGGTAGTCAGAGAGTAGTGGTAGTCAGAGGGTCGAGGTAGTCAGAGGGTCGTGGTAGTCAGAGAGTAGTGGTAGTCAGAGGGTAGTGGTAGTCAGAGAGTAGTCGTAGTGAGAGGGTCGTGGTAGTCAGAGAGTAGTGGTAGTGAGAGGGTCGTGGTAGTGAGAGAATGTGTATTATAAAACACAAAGCCTTACTCTCAACCAGCTTTACCGCTATAAACACTCATCCAATAGAAAGCAGAGATAGGCTAGAGACACACATCCAATAGAAAGCAGAGATAGGCTAGAAAACACATCCAATAGAAAGCAGAGATAGGCTAGAACCACTCATCCAATAGAAAGACACATCCAATAGAAAGCAGAGATAGGCTAGAAAACACATCCAATAGAAAGCAGAGATAGGCTAGAACCACTCATCCAATAGAAAGCAGAGATAGGCTAGAAAACACTCATCCAATAGAAAGCAGAGATAGGCTAGAACCACTCATCCAATAGAAAGACACATCCAATAGAAAGCAGAGATAGGCTAGAACCACTCATCCAATAGAAAGCAGAGATAGGCTAGAACCACTCATCCAATAGAAAGCAGAGATAGGCTAGAACCACTCATCCAATAGAAAGACACATCCAATAGAAAGCAGAGATAGGCTAGAAAACACATCCAATAGAAAGCAGAGATAGGCTAGAACCACTCATCCAATAGAAAGCAGAGATAGGCTAGAAAACACTCATCCAATAGAAAGCAGAGATAGGCTAGAACCACTCATCCAATAGAAAGACACATCCAATAGAAAGCAGAGATAGGCTAGAAACACTCATCCAATAGAAAGCAGAGATAGGCTAGAACCACTCATCCAATAGAAAGACACATCCAATAGAAAGCAGAGATAGGCTAGAAAACACATCCAATAGAAAGCAGAGATAGGCTAGAACCACTCATCCAATAGAAAGCAGAGATAGGCTAGAACCACTCATCCAATAGAAAGCAGAGATAGGCTAGAACCACTCATCCAATAGAAAGCAGAGATAGGCTAGAGACACACATCCAATAGAAAGACACATCAAATAGAAAGCAGAGATAGGCTAGAACCACTCATCCAATAGAAAGCAGAGATAGACTAGAAACACTCATCCAATAGAAAGCAGAGATAGGCTAGAACCACTCATCCAATAGAAAGCAGAGATAGACTAGAAACACTCATCCAATAGAAAGCAGAGATAGGCTAGAAACACACATCCAATAGAAAGCAGAGATAGGCTAGAAACACTCATCCAATAGAAACAGAGATAGGCTAGAAAACACTCATCCAATAGAAACAGAGATAGGCTAGAAACACTCATCCAATAGAAAGCAGAGATAGGCTAGAACCACTCATCCAATAGAAAGACACATCCAATAGAAAGCAGAGATAGGCTAGAAACACTCATCCAATAGAAAGCAGAGATAGGCTAGAACCACTCATCCAATAGAAAGCAGAGATAGACTAGAAACACTCATCCAATAGAAAGCAGAGATAGGCTAGAACCACTCATCCAATAGAAAGCAGAGATAGACTAGAAACACTCATCCAATAGAAAGCAGAGATAGGCTAGAAACACACATCCAATAGAAAGCAGAGATAGGCTAGAAACACTCATCCAATAGAAACAGAGATAGGCTAGAAAACACTCATCCAATAGAAACAGAGATAGGCTAGAAACACTCATCCAATAGAAAGCAGAGATAGGCTAGAACCACTCATCCAATAGAAAGACACATCCAATAGAAAGCAGAGATAGGCTAGAAACACTCATCCAATAGAAACAGAGATAGGCTAGAAACACACATCCAATAGAAAGCAGAGATAGGCTAGAACCACTCATCCAATAGAAAGACACATCCAATAGAAAGCAGAGATAGGCTAGAACCACTCATCCAATAGAAAGCAGAGATAGGCTAGAACCACTCATCCAATAGAAAGCAGAGATAGGCTAGAACCACTCATCCAATAGAAAGACACATCCAATAGAAAGCAGAGATAGGCTAGAAAACACATCCAATAGAAAGCAGAGATAGGCTAGAACCACTCATCCAATAGAAAGCAGAGATAGGCTAGAACCACTCATCCAATAGAAAGCAGAGATAGGCTAGAACCACTCATCCAATAGAAAGCAGAGATAGGCTAGAGACACACATCCAATAGAAAGACACATCCAATAGAAAGCAGAGATAGGCTAGAACCACTCATCCAATAGAAAGCAGAGATAGACTAGAAACACTCATCCAATAGAAAGCAGAGATAGGCTAGAACCACTCATCCAATAGAAAGCAGAGATAGACTAGAAACACTCATCCAATAGAAAGCAGAGATAGGCTAGAAACACTCATCCAATAGAAAGCAGAGATAGGCTAGAAACACTCATCCAATAGAAACAGAGATAGGCTAGAAAACACTCATCCAATAGAAACAGAGATAGGCTAGAAACACTCATCCAATAGAAAGCAGAGATAGGCTAGAACCACTCATCCAATAGAAACAGAGATAGGCTAGAACCACTCATCCAATAGAAAGCAGAGATAGGCTAGAGACACACATCCAATAGAAAGACACATCCAATAGAAAGCAGAGATAGGCTAGAAAACACATCCAATAGAAAGCAGAGATAGGCTAGAACCACTCATCCAATAGAAAGCAGAGATAGGCTAGAACCACTCATCCAATAGAAAGCAGAGATAGGCTAGAACCACTCATCCAATAGAAAGCAGAGATAGGCTAGAGACACACATCCAATAGAAAGACACATCCAATAGAAAGCAGAGATAGGCTAGAACCACTCATCCAATAGAAAGCAGAGATAGACTAGAAACACTCATCCAATAGAAAGCAGAGATAGGCTAGAACCACTCATCCAATAGAAAGCAGAGATAGGCTAGAAACACTCATCCAATAGAAACAGAGATAGGCTAGAAAACACTCATCCAATAGAAACAGAGATAGGCTAGAAACACTCATCCAATAGAAAGCAGAGATGGGCTAGAACCACTCATCCAATAGAAACAGAGATAGGCTAGAACCACTCATCCAATAGAAAGCAGAGATAGGCTAGAGACACACATCCAATAGAAAGACACATCCAATAGAAAGCAGAGATAGGCTAGAAAACACATCCAATAGAAAGCAGAGATAGGCTAGAACCACTCATCCAATAGAAAGCAGAGATAGGCTAGAACCACTCATCCAATAGAAAGCAGAGATAGGCTAGAACCACTCATCCAATAGAAAGCAGAGATAGGCTAGAGACACACATCCAATAGAAAGACACA
>NC_143037.1:4605000-4617500 GCF_057628025.1 Oncorhynchus mykiss | reverse complement strand
AAATCCCCTGGGTCGACCCCATGCTGTGGAGGCAATCTGAATTCTGATTGGTGTGGAAGCCATGGACGTTTCCCCATTTCTCTTATTAATAGGTGAAACATTTACACACACGCCCGCATGCACAAACACCCCACTCAGTCAGTAAAACCACATTTGCACAGTCTCTCTCGCTCTCTCTCTCTCTCTCTCTCTCTCTCTCTCTCTCTCTCTCTCTCTCTCTCTCTCTCTCTCTCTCTCTCTCTCTCTCTCTCTCTCTCTCTCTCTCTCTCTCTCTCTCTCTCTCTCTCTCTCTCTCTCTCTCTCTCTCTCTCTCTCTCTCTCTCTCTCTCTCTCTCTCTCTCTCTCTCTCTCTCTCCCTCCCTCCCTCCCTCTCTCTCTCTCTCTGTTGTTCTCTCTGTCACTTTCTCTCTCTCTCTCTGTTGTTCTCTCTTCCTCTTTCTCTCTGTCACTCTCTGTCACTCTGTCACTCTCTCTCTCTCTCTGTTACTCTCTCTCTCTCTCCATTATCAGCTACTTTGTTATTTTTCTAACCCTCCTCTTCCTCCTCTTGCCTAAAACCAGCAGCCTGCCTCCCTCCTGCCTTCAGATGGCTGTAACCACGGCAACTACCTTCATTCACTAGACTAGTGGCAAATAATGAAGACAATGCTTTCCATTTAGATTTGTTTTTTAGAGAGAGAGACGGTGAGATGGCGAGAGAGAGAGAGAGAGAGCGAGAGAGAGGGGGAGAGAGAGAGAGAGAGAGAGACAGAGAGAGAGAGAGAGAGAGAGAGAGAGAGGGAGAGGGGGAGCTAGAGAGGAGAGAGAGAGGGGGAGAGAGGGAGAGAGGAGAGAGAGAAGGAGAGAGAGAGGAGAGATAGAGGGAGAAATATATGGAGACGTAACTGTTTAATGAATGGTTTCTGATTACTTCTTCTTTACAGTGGATTCACTTAAACAAATCCCCAGTGATAAACCAGGCCAGGAGCAGTGAAGGAATTTCAGAAGAAATCGACTGAAATACATCAACCAATAATCAATGGGAGTTTGAGCTGTAGCGATAATCCATGATATTCTTTACCTGTTACATTGGTGCCGTGACCCGGATGACCTTCTTATAAATCAGCAAAGTTGAATAATGAGTTCTGCTTAGAGAGGACATAAAACAGTGAGGTGTTTAGTGGAGGTGAAGAATAAGTTTTGCTTAGAGCACCTAAAACAGTGAGGTGTTTAGTGGAGGTGAAGAATGAGTTTTGCTTAGAGCACCTAAAACAGTGAGGTGTTTAGTGGAGGTGAAGAATGGAGGCCTGGCAAATGTAATATAATTTGATTTGACACATGGGTCGAATACTACAGGTGTAGTAGACATTCCAGCGAAATGCTGAATGCAACAGGTGTAGTAGACCTTACAGTGAAATGCTGAATACAACAGGTGTAGTAGACCTTACAGTGAAATGCTGAATACAACAGGTGTAGTAGACCTCACAGTGAAATGCTGAATACAACAGGTGTAGTAGACCTTACAGAGAAATGCTGACTACAACAGGTGTAGTAGACCTTACAGTGAAATGCTGAATACAACAGGTGTAGTAGACCTCACAGTGAAATGCTGAATACTACAGGTGTAGTAGACCTTACAGTGAAATGCTGAAAACAACAGGGACCTTCCAGTGAAATGCTGAATACAACAGGTGTAGTAGACCTTACAGTGAAATGCTGAAAACAACAGGGACCTTCCAGTGAAATGCTGAATACAACAGGTGTAGTAGACCTCACAGTGAAATGCTGAATACAACAGGTGTAGTAGACCTTACAGTGTAATGCTGAATACAACAGGTGTAGTAGACCTTACAGTGTAATGCTGAATACAACAGGTGTAGGTAGACCTTACAGTGAAATGCTGAATACAACAGGTGTAGTAGACCTTACAGTGAAATGCTGAATACAACAGGTGTAGTAGACATTACAGTGAAAGGCTGAATACAACAGGTGTAGTAGACCTTACAGTGAAATGCTGAATACAACAGGTGTAGTAGACCTTACAGTGTAATGCTGAATACAACAGGTGTAGGTAGACCTTACAGTGAAATGCTGAATACAACAGGTGTAGTAGACCTTACAGTGAAATGCTGAATACAACAGGTGTAGTAGACCTTACAGTGAAATGCTGAATACAACAGGTGTAGTAGACCTTACAGTGAAATGCTGAATACAACAGGTGTAGTAGACCTTACAGTGAAATGCTGAATACAACAGGTGTAGTAGACCTCACAGTGAAATGCTGACTACAACAGGTGTAGTAGACCTTACAGTGAAATGCTGAAAACAACAGGTGTAGTAGACCTTACAGTGAAATGCTGAATACAACAGGTGTAGTAGACCTCACAGTGACATGCTGACTACAACAGGTGTAGTAGACCTTACAGTGAAATGCTGAATACAACAGGTGTAGTAGACCTTACAGTGAAATGCTGAATACAACAGGTGTAGTAGACCTTACAGTGTAATGCTGAATACAACAGGTGTAGGTAGACCTTACAGTGAAATGCTGAATACAACAGGTGTAGTAGACCTTACAGTGAAATGCTGAATACAACAGGTGTAGTAGACCTTACAGTGAAATGCTGAATACAACAGGTGTAGTAGACCTTACAGTGAAATGCTGAATACAACAGGTGTAGTAGACCTTACAGTGAAATGCTGAATACAACAGGTGTAGTAGACCTCACAGTGAAATGCTGACTACAACAGGTGTAGTAGACCTTACAGTGAAATGCTGAAAACAACAGGGACCTTACAGTGAAATGCTGAAAACAACAGGGACCTTACAGTGAAATGCTGAAAACAACAGGGACCTTACAGTGAAATGCTGAATACAACAGGTGTAGTAGACCTTACAGTGAAATGCTGACTACAACAGGTGTAGTAGACCTTACAGTGAAATGCTGACTACAACAGGTGTAGTAGACCTCACAGTGAAATGCTGAATACAACAGGTGTAGTAGACCTTACAGTGAAATGCTGAATACAACAGGTGTAGTAGACCTCACAGTGAAATGCTGAATACAACAGGTGTAGGTAGACCTTACAGTGAAATGCTGAATACAACAGGTGTAGTAGACCTTACAGTGAAATGCTGAATACAACAGGTGTAGTAGACCTTACAGTGAAATGCTGACTACAACAGGTGTAGTAGACCTCACAGTGAAATGCTGACTACAACAGGTGTAGTAGACCTTACAGTGAAATGCTGACTACAACAGGTGTAGTAGACCTCACAGTGAAATGCTGAATACAACAGGTGTAGTAGACCTTACAGTGAAATGCTGAATACAACAGGTGTAGTAAACCTTACAGTGAAATGCTGACTACAACAGGTGTAGTAGACCTTACAGTGAAATGCTGACTACAACAGGTGTAGTAGACCTCACAGTGAAATGCTGAATACAACAGGTGTAGTAGACCTTACAGTGAAATGCTGAATACAACAGGTGTAGTAGACCTCACAGTGAAATGCTGAATACAACAGGTGTAGGTAGACCTTACAGTGAAATGCTGAATACAACAGGTGTAGTAGACCTTACAGTGAAATGCTGAATACAACAGGTGTAGTAGACCTTACAGTGAAATGCTGACTACAACAGGTGTAGTAGACCTCACAGTGAAATGCTGACTACAACAGGTGTAGTAGACCTTACAGTGAAATGCTGACTACAACAGGTGTAGTAGACCTCACAGTGAAATGCTGAATACAACAGGTGTAGTAGACCTTACAGTGAAATGCTGAATACAACAGGTGTAGTAAACCTTACAGTGAAATGCTGACTACAACAGGTGTAGTAGACCTTACAGTGAAATGCTGAATACAATCCAGTAACATTCTACCGCGGTGCCGTTTAAACAATGCAGTTTAAAGAAAAATAAGTGTAAAAAATCATTAAAAAATTATAAATAAAAGTAGCAAATAAATAAAGAGCAACAGTAAAATAACAATAGCGAGGCTATATACAGGGTGTTACGGTACAGAGTCAATGTGGAGGCTATATACAGGGTGTTACGGTACAGAGTCAATGTGGAGGCTATATACAGGGTGTTACGGTACAGAGTCAATGTGGAGGCTATATACAGGGTGTTACGGTACAGAGTCAATGTGGAGGCTATATACAGGGTATTACGGTACAGAGTCAATGTGGAGGCTATATACAGGGTGTTACGGTACAGAGTCAATGTGGAGGCTATATACAGGGGGTACCGGTACAGAGTCAATGTGGAGGCTATATACAGGGGGTACCGGCACAGAGTCAATGTGGAGGCTATATACAGGGTGTTACAGTACAGAGTCAATGTGGAGGCTATATACAGGGTTTTTACGGTACAGAGTCAATGTGGAGGCTATATACAGGGTGTTACGGTACAGAGTCAATGTGGAGACTATATACAGGGTGTTACGGTACAGAATCAATGTGGAGGCTATATACAGGGTGTTACGGTACAGAGTCAATGTGGAGGCTATATACAGGGGGTACCGGTACAGAGTCAATGTGGAGGCTGTATACAGGGTGTTACGGTACAGAGTCAATGTGGAGGCTATATACAGGGTGTTATGGTGCAGAGTCAATGTGGAGGCTATATACAGGGTGTACCATTACAGAGTCAATGTGGAGGCTATATACTGGGTGTTACGGTACAGAGTCAATGTGGAGGCTATATACAGGGGGTACCGGTATAGAGTCAATGAGGAGGCTATATACAGGAAGTACCGGTACAGAGTCAATGAGGAGGCTATATACAGGGTGTTATGGTACAGAGTCAATGTGGAGACTATATACAGGGGGTACCGGTACAGAGTCAATGTGGAGGCTATATACAGGGTGTTACAGTATAGAGTCAATGTGGAGGCTATATACAGGGCGTACCGGTACAGAGTCAATGTGGAGGCTTTATACAGGGGGTACCGATCCTAGCCATTCACCATGACAACATAAGGAAATAGAATGATCCTAGCCATTCACCATGACAACATAAGGAAATAGAATGATCCTAGCCATTTACCATGACAACATAAGGAAATAGACAAAGGAATGATCCTAGCCATTCACCATGACAACATAAGGAAATAGAATGATCCTAGCCATTCACCATGACAACATAAGGAAATAGAATGATTATAGCCATTAACCATGACAACATAAGGAAATAGAATGGTCTTTAGACATTCACCATGGCAACATAAGGAAATAGAATGGTCTTTAGCCATTCACCATGACAACATAAGGAAATAGAATGATCCTAGCCATTCACCATGACAACATAAGGAAATAGAATGGTCTACATGAAAACAGAGGAATGATCCTAGCCATTCACCATGACAACATAAGGAAATAGAATGATCCTAGCCATTCACCATGACAAAATAAGGAAATAGAATGGTCTACATGAAAACAGAGGAATGATCCTAGCCATTCACCATGACAACATAAGGACATAGAATGATCCTAGCCATTCACCATGACAACATAAGGAAATAGAATGGTCTACATGAAAACAGAGGAATGATCCTAGCCATTCACCATGACAACATAAGGACATAGAATGATCCTAGCCATTCACCATGACAACATAAGGAAATAGAATGGTCTACATGAAAACAGAGGAATGATCCTAGCCATTCACCATGACAACATAAGGAAATATAATGATCCTAGCCATTCACCATGACAACATAAGGAAATAGAAGGGTCTACATGAAAACAGAGGAATGATCCTAGCCATTCACCATGACAACATAAGGAAATAGAATGATCCTAGCCATTCACCATGACAACATAAGGAAATAGAATGGTCTACATGAAAACAGAGGAATGATCCTAGCCATTCACCATGACAACATAAGGAAATAGAATGATCCTAGCCATTCACCATGACAACATAAGGAAATAGAATGGTCTACATGAAAACAGAGGAATGATCCTAGCCATTCACCATGACAACATAAGGAAATAGAATGATCCTAGCCATTCACCATGACAACATAAGGAAATAGAATGATCCTAGCCATTCACCATGACAACATAAGGAAATAGAATGATCCTAGCCATTCACCATGACAACATAAGGAATTAGAATGGTCTACATGAAAACAGAGGAATGATCCTAGCCATTCACCATGACAACATAAGGAAATAGAATGATCCTAGCCATTCACTATGACAACATAAGGAAATAGAATGGTCTACATGAAAACAGAGGAATGATCCTAGCCATTCACCATGACAACATAAGGAAATAGAATGATCCTAGCCATTCACCATGACAACATATGGAAATAGAATGATCCTAGCCATTCACCATGACAACATATGGAAATAGAATGATCCTAGCCATTCACCATGACAACATAAGGAAATAGAATGATCCTAGCCATTCACCATGACAACATAAGGAAATAGAATGATCCTAGCCATTCACCATGACAACATAAGGAAATAGAATGATCCTAGCCATTCACCATGACAACATAAGGAAATAGAATGATCCTAGCCATTCACCATGACAACATAAGGAAATAGAATGATCCTAGCCATTCACCATGACAACATAAGGAAATAGAATGATCCTAGCCATTCACCATGACAACATAAGGAAATAGAATGATCCTAGCCATTCACCATGACAACATAAGGAAATAGAATGATCCTAGCCATTCACCATGACAACATATGGAAATAGAATGATCCTAGCCATTCACCATGACAACATAAGGAAATAGAATGATCCTAGCCATTCACCATGACAACATAAGGAAATAGAATGATCCTAGCCATTCACCATGACAACATAAGGAAATAGACAGAGGAATGATCCTAGCCATTCACCATGACAACATATGGAAATAGAATGATCCTAGCCATTCACCATGACAACATAAGGAAAAAGAATGGTCTACATAGAAAACAGAGGAATGATCCTAGCCATTCACCATGACAACATAAGGAAATAGAATGATCCTAGCCATTCACCATGACAACATAAGGAAATAGAATGGTCTACATAGAAAACAGAGGAATGATCCTAGCCATTCACCATGACAACATAAGGAAATAGAATGATCCTAGCCATTCACCATGACAACATAAGGAAATAGAATGGTCTACATGAAAACAGAGGAATGATCCTAGCCATTCACCATGACAACATATGGAAATAGAATGATCCTAGCCATTCACCATGACAACATAAGGAAATAGAATGATCCTAGCCATTCACCATGACAACATAAGGAAATAGAATGATCCTAGCCATTCACCATGACAACATATGGAAATAGAATGATCCTAGCCATTCACCATGACAACATAAGGAAATAGAATGATCCTAGCCATTCACCATGACAACATAAGGAAATAGAATGGTCTACATGAAAACAGAGGAATGATCCTAGCCATTCACCATGACAACATAAGGAAATAGAATGATCCTAGCCATTCACCATGACAACATAAGGAAATAGAATGATCCTAGCCATTCACCATGACAACATAAGGAAATAGAATGATCCTAGCCATTCACCATGACAACATATGGAAATAGAATGATCCTAGCCATTCACCATGACAACATAAGGAAATAGAATGATCCTAGCCATTCACCATGACAACATAAGGAAATAGAATGATCCTAGCCATTCACCATGACAACATAAGGAAATAGAATGATCCTAGCCATTCACCATGACAACATAAGGAAATAGACAGAGGAATGATCCTAGCCATTCACCATGACAACATATGGAAATAGAATGATCCTAGCCATTCACCATGACAACATAAGGAAATAGAATGATCCTAGCCATTCACCATGACAACATAAGGAAATAGAATGGTCTACATAGAAAACAGAGGAATGATCCTAGCCATTCACCATGACAACATATGGAAATAGAATGATCCTAGCCATTCACCATGACAACATAAGGAAATAGAATGGTCTTTAGCCATTCACTATGACAACATAAGGAAATAGAATGATCCTAGCCATTCACCATGACAACATAAGGACATAGACAGAGGAATGATCCTAGCCATTCACCATGACAACATATGGAAATAGAATGATCCTAGCCATTCACCATGACAACATAAGGAAAAAGAATGGTCTACATAGAAAACAGAGGAATGATCCTAGCCATTCACCATGACAACATAAGGAAATAGAATGATCCTAGCCATTCACCATGACAACATAAGGAAATAGAATGGTCTACATGAAAACAGAGGAATGATCCTAGCCATTCACCATGACAACATAAGGAAATAGAATGATCCTAGCCATTCTCTATGACAACATAAGGAATTAGAATGGTCTACATGAAAACAGAGGAATGATCCTAGCCATTCACCATGACAACATAAGGAAATAGAATGGTCTACATGAAAACAGAGGAATGATCCTAGCCATTCACCATGACAACATATGGAAATAGAATGATCCTAGCCATTCACCATGACAACATAAGGAAATAGAATGATCCTAGCCATTCACCATGACAACATAAGGAAATAGAATGATCCTAGCCATTCACCATGACAACATAAGGAATTAGAATGGTCTACATGAAAACAGAGGAATGATCCTAGCCATTCACCATGACAACATAAGGAAATAGAATGATCCTAGCCATTCACCATGACAACATAAGGAAATAGAATGATCCTAGCCATTCACCATGACAACATATGGAAATAGAATGATCCTAGCCATTCACCATGACAACATAAGGAAATAGAATGATCCTAGCCATTCACCATGACAACATAAGGAAATAGAATGATCCTAGCCATTCACCATGACAACATAAGGAAATAGAATGATCCTAGCCATTCACCATGACAACATAAGGAATTAGAATGGTCTACATGAAAACAGAGGAATGATCCTAGCCATTCACCATGACAACATAAGGAAATAGAATGATCCTAGCCATTCACTATGACAACATAAGGAAATAGAATGGTCTACATGAAAACAGAGGAATGATCCTAGCCATTCACCATGACAACATAAGGAAATAGAATGATCCTAGCCATTCACCATGACAACATAAGGAAATAGAATGATCCTAGCCATTCACCATGACAACATAAGGAAATAGAATGATCCTAGCCATTCACCATGACAACATAAGGAAATAGAATGATCCTAGCCATTCACCATGACAACATAAGGAAATAGAATGATCCTAGCCATTCACCATGACAACATAAGGAAATAGAATGATCCTAGCCATTCAACATTACAACATAAGGAAATAGAATGATCCTAGCCATTCACCATGACAACATAAGGAAATAGAATGATCCTAGCCATTCACCATGACAACATATGGAAATAGAATGATCCTAGCCATTCACCATGACAACATAAGGAAATAGAATGATCCTAGCCATTCACCATGACAACATAAGGAAATAGAATGATCCTAGCCATTCACCATGACAACATAAGGAAATAGACAGAGGAATGATCCTAGCCATTCACCATGACAACATATGGAAATAGAATGATCCTAGCCATTCACCATGACAACATAAGGAAAAAGAATGGTCTACATAGAAAACAGAGGAATGATCCTAGCCATTCACCATGACAACATAAGGAAATAGAATGGTCTACATAAAAACAGAGGAATGATCCTAGCCATTCACCATGACAACATAAGGAAATAGAATGATCCTAGCCATTCACCATGACAACATAAGGAAATAGAATGGTCTACATGAAAACAGAGGAATGATCCTAGCCATTCACCATGACAACATATGGAAATAGAATGATCCTAGCCATTCACCATGACAACATAAGGAAATAGAATGGTCTTTAGCCATTCACTATGACAACATAAGGAAATAGAATGATCCTAGCCATTCACCATGACAACATAAGGAAATAGAATGATCCTAGCCATTCACCATGGCAATTTAAGGAAATAGAATGATCCTAGCCATTCACCATGACAACATAAGGAAATAGAATGATCCTAGCCATTCACCATGACAACATAAGGAAATAGAATGATCCTAGCCATTCACCATGACAACATAAGGAAAGATCACTCTGAAATATCATTGGAATAATATTATCAGAATACTTTAAACCCAAATAACATGCAAGGAAAACACAAACCTAAAAAAAAAAACGGAACCCAACTGAACTTTATACAAAGCCTTCAACCTGGAAAGGCAAGTGGCCGTGACAACATCAGGAATGAATTGCTGAAACACAGTACTAATGAGATGCAGGCTGCCTCATTTAAACTATTCAACCTGGTTTAGGAGAACAGCTGCTTCCCCTATATTTGGAACCAGCAGCTCATAACCCCCATATATAAAAAACGGAGAAATTAGACCCTAATAACTACAGGGAAATATGCGTCATCAGTAACATGGGGAAATTGTTCTGCTGTATTTTCAATGACCAAATATAGACCTTCCTCACACAACATAACGCTCTCAGAAAAACACAAATTGTCTTTCTATCCAAACACAGAACAACTGATACACGTCCACACATTACACACACACTAATAAACCAGCATGTTCATCAGAACAACAGAGGAAAGGCATGTTTTGTTGATTTTTCAGAGTGCTTTTGATTCCATATGACATGATGGACTTTATGAGGAGGGGGGGAGCCCAGGTTGGGGCGAAGAAAGGGACGGAAGCCCAGGTAGGGGCGAGGAGAGGGACGGAATCCCAGGTTGGGGCGAAGAGAGGGACGGAAGCCCAGGTAGGGGCGAGGAGATGGACGGAATCCCAGGTTGGGGCGAGGAGAGGGACGGAAGCCCAGGTTGGGGCGAGGAGAGGGACGGAAGCCCAGGTTGGGGCGAGGAGAGGGACGGAAGCCCAGGTAGGGGCGAGGAGAGGGACGGAATCCCAGGTTGGGGCGAGGAGAGGGACGGAAGCCCAGGTAGGGGCGAGGAGAGGGACGGAAGCCCAGGTTGGGGCGAAGAGAGGGACGGAAGCCCAGGTTGGGGCGAGGAGAGGGACGGAAGCCCAGGTTGGGGCGAAAAGAGGGACGGAAGCCCCAGGTAAGGAAACATTTATCATGTCTTTTCTGGTTTCTGTTGACTCCAACATGGCGGCTAATTTGGCTTCTGTTCTGAGCTTCGTCTCAGATTATTGCATGGGTTGCTTTTTCCGTAAACTTTTTTTGAAATCTGACACAGCGGTTGCATTAAGGAGAGGTATATCTATAATTCCATGTGTATAACTTGTATTATCATCTACATTTATGATGAGTATTTCTGTTGAAACGATGTGGCTATGCAAAATCACTTGATGTTTTTTGGAACTAGTGAATCTATTAAGCCAATGTAAACTTTTTTATATAAATATGAAATTTATCAAACAAAACATGCATGTATTGTGTAACATGAAGTCCTATGAGTGTCATCTGATGAAGATAATTCAAGTTTAGTGATTCATTTTATCTCCATTTCTGCTTTTTGTGAATGCTATATTTCACTGGAAAATGGCTGTGCTTATTGTGGTTTGGTGGAGACCTAACATAATTGTTTGTAGTGCTTTTGCTAAAAAGCATATTTGAAATCAGACACTTTGGTGGGATTAACAACGAGAATAGCTTTAAAATGGTATGAGACACATGTATGTTTGAGGAATGTTATTTATGAGATTTTTGATGTTTTGAAAATGGCGCCCTACACTTTGACTGGCTGTTGTCAAATCGATTCCCATTAAAAGGATTGCAACCATAAGAAGTTTAAGGAGAAGCGGATCTAAAATTCCACGTACAACACTTGTATTTTCATCAACATTTATGATGACTATTTCTGTAAATTGATGTGGCTCTCTGCAAAATCACCGGATGTTTTGGAACTACTGAACGTAACGCGCCAATGTAAACTGAGATGTTTTTATATAAATATGAACTTTATCAAACAAAACATACATGTATTGTGTAACATGAAGTCCTATGAGTGTCATCTGATGAAGATCATCAAAGGTTAGTGATTCATTTTATCTCTATTTTTGCTTTTTGTGACTCCTCTCTTTGGCTGGAAAAAATGGCTGTGTTTTTCTGTGACTTGGCTCTCACCTAACATAATCGTTTGGTGTGCTTACGCCATAAAGCCTTTTTGAAATCGCACACTGTGGCTGGATTTACAACAAGTGTATCTTTAAAATGGTGTAAAATACATGTATGTTTGAGAAGTTTTTATTATGGGATTCTGTTGTTTTGTATTTGGTGCCCTGCAATTTCATTGGCTGTTGACGAGGTGAGATGCTACCATCCCACATACGCTAGAGAGGTTAAACTGAACAATAAAATAACTATGTTTTTTACACAAGGGCAAGGAGTGAGACAAGGGTGCAGTTTAAGTCCAACTCTGTTCAACATCTACATCAATGAATTATCAGTGTTGTTGGACCGATCTGCAGCCCCTGGACTCACCATCAAAGATGAGGTCAGATCAAGATCTACCCAGATGACCTACTGTCGCC
>NC_143037.1:4520000-4600000 GCF_057628025.1 Oncorhynchus mykiss | reverse complement strand
TAACATATCACTACCGGGTCAATAATGATGGACTAACATATCACTACCGGGTCAATAATGATGGACTAACATATCACTACCGGGTCAATAATGATGGACTAACATATCACAACCAGGTCAATATTGATGGACTAACATATCACTACCGGGTCAATAATGATGGACTAACATATCACTACCGGGTCAATAATGATGGACTAACATATCACTACCGGGTCAATAATGATGGACTAACATATCACTACCGGGTCAATAATGATGGACTAACATATCACAACCAGGTCAATAATGATGGACTAACATATCACTACCGGGTCAATAATGATGGACTAACATATCACTACCGGGTCAATAATGATGGACTAACATATCACTACCGGGTCAATAATGATGGACTAACATATCACTACCGGGTCAATAATGATGGACTAACATATCACTACCGGGTCAATAATGATGGACTAACATATCACTACCGGGTCAATAATGATGGACTAACATATCACAACCAGGTCAATATTGATGGACTAACATATCACTACCGGGTCAATAATGATGGACTAACATATCACTACCGGGTCAATAATGATGGACTAACATATCACTACCGGGTCAATAATGATGGACTAACATATCACTACCGGGTCAATAATGATGGACTAACATATCACTACCGGGTCAATAATGATGGACTAACATATCACAACCAGGTCAATATTGATGGACTAACATATCACTACCGGGTCAATAATGATGGACTAACATATCACTACCGGGTCAATAATGATGGACTAACATATCACTACCGGGTCAATAATGATGGACTAACATATCACTACCGGGTCAATAATGATGGACTAACATATCACTACCGGGTCAATAATGATGGACTAACATATCACTACCGGGTCAATAATGATGGACTAACATATCACTACCGGGTCAATAATGATGGACTAACATATCACTACCGGGTCAATAATGATGGACTAACATATCACTACCGGGTCAATAATGATGGACTAACATATCACTACCGGGTCAATAATGATGGACTAACATATCACTACCGGGTCAATAATGATGGACTAACATATCACTACCGGGTCAATAATGATGGACTAACATATCACTACCGGGTCAAAAATGATGGACTAACATATCACTACCGGGTCAATAATGATGGACTAACATATCACTACCGGGTCAATAATGATGGACTAACATATCACTACCGGGTCAATAATGATGGACTAACATATCACTACCGGGTCAATAATGATGGACTAACATATCACTACCGGGTCAATAATGATGGACTAACATATCACAACCAGGTCAATAATGATGGACTAACATATCACTACCGGGTCAATAATGATGGACTAACATATCACTACCGGGTCAATAATGATGGACTAACATATCACTACCGGGTCAATAATGATGGACTAACATATCACAACCAGGTCAATAATGATGGACTAACATATCACTACCGGGTCAATAATGATGGACTAACATATCACTACCGGGTCAATAATGATGGACTAACATATCACTACCGGGTCAATAATGATGGACTAACATATCACTACCGGGTCAATAATGATGGACTAACATATCACTACCGGGTCAATAATGATGGACTAACATATCACTACCGGGTCAATAATGATGGACTAACATATCACTACCGGGTCAATAATGATGGACTAACATATCACTACCGGGTCAATAATGATGGACTAACATATCACTACCGGGTCAATAATGATGGACTAACATATCACTACCGGGTCAATAATGATGGACTAACATATCACTACCGGGTCAATAATGATGGACTAACATATCACTACCGGGTCAATAATGATGGACTAACATATCACTACCGGGTCAATAAAATATACATTAAGCCATCACAGTCTAGCCAGTGGTGAAGGGAGGAGGAGAATTGGAGAGAGATGGAGAGAGAGAAAAAGACAGAGTGAGACAGACAGAATGAGACAGATAGCCTAATGTGGGGGAAGAGGGGAGAGTGAGGAGGGGGAGAGACGGTCTTCATTTTATCTTGTAACAGCTCAATGTGGGGGAGACTGGGGGAGGAGGAGGGAGACTAGGGGAGGAGGAGGAGGGAGACTGGGGGAGGAGGATGGAGACTGGGGGAGGAGGAGGAGGAGGGATACTGGGGGAGGATGAGGAGGGAGACTGGGGGAGGAGGAGGGAGACTGGAGGAGGAGGAAGACTGGGGGAGGAGGAGGGAGACTGGGGGAGGAGGAGGGAGACTGGGTGAGGAGGAGGGAGACTGGGGGAGGAGGAGGGAGACTGGTGGAGGAGGGAGTGAGGAGGGGGAGAGACAGTCTTCATTTTATCTTGTAACAGCTTAATGTGGGGGAGACTGGAGGAGGAGGAGGGAGATTGGGGGAGAAGGAGGGAGACTGGGGGAGGAAGAGGGAGACTGGGGGAGGAGGAGGAGGAGGAGGGAGACTGGGGGAGGAGGAGGAGGAGGGAGACTGGGGGAGGAGGAGGGAGACTGGGGGAGGAGGAGGGAGACTGGGGGAGGAGGAGGGAGACTGGGGGAGGAGGAGTGAGACTGGGGGAGGAGGAGTGAGACTGGGGGAGGAGGAGGGAGACTGGGGGAGGAGAAGGAGGGAGACTGGGGGAGGAGAAGGGAGACTGGGGGAGGAGGAGGGAGACAGTCTTCATTATCTTGGGTTTATAGTTTCTCCTCCAGCCTCCAGGAGTCAGAACACCTGTGTTAGCAGCAAACAATTTCCTGGATAATTTAACAAAGATGCGATCCATTATTTGGTGTGTGTGTGTGTGTGTGTGTGTGTGTGTGTGTGTGCGTTCGTACAAAAGCCAACTTCAACCAGCTAAACCCCGGCTTTGGTTGGCTATGATTCAACAGTGAACTGCAGAGAGGGGACAGAGAGGCAGACTTCTGTTACCATTATGCTTCACGCAATCTGGATTTAAAAAAAAGGGAACGCTTGCATAACAGTAGGGTATGCAGACATCTCTACCCCTACACACACCCTCCCTACCTACAGGCTGTCTCGATCACTCTGTCACAGGCAGGATTGTCCTATGAGACAGAGGCTGGGGCTGCGTTAGATGGGGCTGGTTTAGGGTTAGATGGGGCTAGGTTAGATGGGGGCTGAGATAGGGTTAGATGGGGCTGGGTTAAATGGGGCTGGGTTAGATGGGGCTAAGATAGGGTTAAATGGGGCTGGGATAGATGGGGATCGTTTAGCGTTAGGTGGGGCTGGGATAGGGTTAGATGGGGCTGGGATAGATGGTGCTGGGATAGATGGGGCTGGGTTAGATGGGGCTGGGATAAATGGGGCTGGGTTAGATGGGGCTGGGTTAGATGGGGCTGGGTTAGATGGGGCTGGGTTAGATGGGGCTAGGATAGGGTTATCCCTAAAGCCCTAAAGCCAACACCTCATTTGGCCGCCTTTCGTTCCAGTTCTCTGCTGCCTGTGACTGGAACGAATTGCAAAAATCGCTGAAGTTGGAGACTTTTATCTCCCTCACCAACTTCAAACATCTGCTATCTGAGCAGCTAACCGATCGCTGCAGCTGTACATAGTCTATTGGTAAATAGCCCACCCATTTTCACCTACCTCATCCCCATACTGTTTTTATTTATTTATTTTTCTGCTCTTTTGCACACCAATATCTCTACCTGTACATAACCATCTGATCATTTATCACTCCAGTGTTAATCTGCATAATTGTAATTATTTGCCTACCTTCTCATGCCTTTTGCACACAATGTATATATAGACTCCCCCTTTGTTTTCTACTGTGTTATTGACTTGTTAATTGTTTACTCCATGTGTAACTCTGTGTTGTCTGTTCACACTGCTATGCCTTATCTTGGCCAGGTCGCAGTTGTAAATGAGAACTTGTTCTCAACTAGCCTACCTGGTTAAATAAAGGTGAAATAAAAAAATAAAAATAAAAAAAGATGGGGCTGGGTTAGATGGGGCTGGGATAGATGGGGCTGGTTTAGGGTTAGATCGGGCTGGGTTAGATGGGGCTGGGTTAGGGTTAGATGGGGCTGGGTTAGATGGGGCTGGTTTAGGGTTAGATGGGGCTGGGTTAGATGGGGCTGGTTTAGGGTTAGATGGGGCTGGGATAGGGTTAGATGGGGCTGGGATAGATGGGGCTGGGTTAGATGGGGCAGGTCTGTCTACAGACTGGTGTTACAGCGCCAGGGCAGAGGGACACGCTGCAGGTCTGTCTATAAGCAGCTTTCATTACTACCTTTGTAACAACAACAACAAGAATGACACCATCTCTTTATCAACCGTCAGTGTGGCATAACAAGCACACATCCCTCCATCTGCTGTGGCATCCAGATTAATGTGGGGGAGATAAAGGATTGGAAATATCTGATACATGATCCACCATACTGATTACAGACTACATATTACAGGGAACAAGGTGAGAATAACATGTTCTCTCTCTCTCTCTCTCTCTCTCTCTCTCTCTCTCTCTCTCTCTCTCTCTCTCTCTCTCTCTCTCTCTCTCTCTCTCTCTCTCTCTCTCTCTCTCTCTCTCTCTCTCTCTCTCTCTCTCTCTCTCTCTCTCTCTCTCTCTCTCTCTCTCTCTCTCTCTCTCTCTCTCTCTCTCTCTCTCTCTCTCTCTCTCTCTCTCTCTCTCTCTCTCTCTCAAATAGCTGAAAAAGGCTTTGATATACACGGATTTATACTGATAGATACTGATATATAGTGATACATATCGATGATTTATACTGATATATTCTGATTTATACTGATATATAGTGATACATACCGATGATTTATACTGATATATACTGATTTATGCTGATATATAGTGATATATATTGATATATACAAATGATTTATACTGATATATAGTGATATACAGTGCCTTGCAAAAGTATTCGGCCCCCTTGAGCTTTGCGACCTTTTGCCACATTTCAGGCTTCAAACATAAAGATATAAAACTGTATTTTTTTGTGAAGAATCAACAACAAGTGGGACACAATCATGAAGTGGAACGACGTTTATTGGATATTTCAAACTTTTTTAACATATCAAAAACTGAAAAATTGGGCGTGCAAAATTATTCAGCCCCTTTACTTTCAGTGCAGCAAACTCTCTCCAGAAGTTCAGTGAGGATCTCTGAATGATCCAATGTTGACCTAAATGACTAATGATGATAAATACAAAGGGGCTGAATAATTTTGCATGCCCAATTTTTCAGTTTTTGATTTGTTAAAAAAGTTTGAAATATCCAATAAATGTCGTTCCACTTCATGATTGTGTCCCACTTGTTGTTGATTCTTCACAAAAAAATACAGTTTTATATCTTTATGTTTGAAGCCTGAAATGTGGCAAAAGGTCGCAAAGTTCAAGGGGGCCGAATACTTTCGCAAGGCACTGTATATTGATATATACCAATGATTTATACTGATTTATACTGATATATAGTTATTTATAGTGATTATTACTGATATATACTGATTTATACTGATATATACTGATATATACTGATTTTTACTGATATATACTGATTATATTGATTTATACTGATTTATACTGATATATACTGATTATATTGATTTATACTGATTTATACTGATTTATACTGATATATAGTGATTTATACTTATTTATACTGACATATACTGATTTATACTGATATATACTGATTTATACTGATTTATAGTGATTTATAGTGATTATTACTGATATATACTGATTTATACTGATATATACTGATTTATACTGATTTATACTGATATATACTGTATATATTGATTTATACTGATTTATACTGATTTATACTGATATATAGTGATTTATACTTATTTATACTGACATATACTGATTTATACTGATATATAGTGATTTATAGTGATTATTACTGATATATACTGATTTATACTGATATATACTGATTTATATTGATATATACTGATTTATACTGATATATACTGATTATATTGATTTATACTGATTTATACTGATATATACTGATTATATTGATTTATACTGATTTATACTGATTTATACTGATATATAGTGATTTATACTTATTTATACTGACATATACTGATTTATACTGATTTATACTGATATATAGTGATTTATAGTGATTATTACTGATATATACTGATTTATACTGATATAAACTGATTTATACTGATATATACTGATTTATACTGATATATACTGATTATATTGATTTATACTGATTTATACTGATATATACTGATTTTTACTGATTTATACTGATATATACTGATTGTATTGATTTATACTGATTTATACTGATATATACTGATTTATACTGATTTATACTGACATATACTGATTTATACTGATATATACTGATATATAGTGATTTATACTGATTTATACTGACATATACTGATTTATAGTGATTTATACTGACATATATTGATTTATAGTGATTTATACTGATATATAGTGATTTATACTGATATATAGTGATTTATACTGATGTATACTGACATATATTGATTTATAGTGATTTATACTGATATATAGTGATTTATACTGATTTATACTGACATATATTGATTTATACTGACATATATTGATTTATACTGATATATACTGACATATACTGATTTATAGTGATTTATACTGATATATAGTGATTTATACTGATTTATACTGACATATATTGATTTATACTGATTTATACTGACATATACTGATTTATAGTGATTTATACTGACATATATTGATTTGTACTGATTTATACTGACATATATTGATTTATACTGATTTATACTGACATATATTGATTTATACTGACATATATTGATTTATACTGATATATAGTGATTTATACTGATTTATACTGATTTATACTGACATATATTGATTTATACTGATTTATACTGACATATATTGATTTATACTGATTTATACTGATATATACTGATTTATACTGATATATACTGATTTATATTGATATATATTGATTTATACTGACATATACTGATGTATACTGATTTATACTGATATATACTGATTTATACTGATATACACTAATTTATACTGATATATATTGATTTATACTGACATATACTGATATATATTGATTTATACTGATTTATACTGACATATACTGATTTATACTGACATATACTGATTTATACTGACATATACTGATTTATACTGATATATATTGATTTATACTGACATATACTGATGTATACTGATATATATTGATTTATACTGATATATACTGATATATATTGATGTATACTGATTTATACTGATGTATACTGATATATATTGATTTATACTGATATATATTGATTTATACTGATTTATACTGATTTATACTGATTTATACTGATTTATACTGATTTATAAGGCCATATTGAGTAAAATGCTATTTTTCTTTGTTCTTCATTAAAAAAAAATCAGGTCAGTAAATAAATATAAATTACAGTCCAATTCTCATGAACTTCTGACAGTACCAAAAATTAGAACAGGTCATGGTAGAAATAGTTTTAGTAACTCAGCTCCGTGGTCCTGGAATTCTCTCCTGAACATTTTAAGATTTGATGATTTAGTCACGACGGTGGAGTTTAAACACTTGATCAATGTAAATATCATATAAGAGTTAGTTAGTTTGTGAGTGTAATTGTCTTCAGGACGGCTGTTTTTTTAGTTAGATTTAGTTAGTTTGTGAGTGTAATTGTCTTCAGGACGGCTGTTTTTTTAGTTAGATTTAGTTAGTTTGTGAGTGTAATTGTCTTCAGGACGGCTGTTTTTTTAGTTAGATTTAGTTAGTTTGTGAGTGTAATTGTCTTCAGGACGGCTGTTTTTTTAGTTAGATTTAGTTAGTTTGTGAGTGAAATTGTCTTCAGGACGGCTGTTTTTTAGTTAGATTTAGTTAGTTTGTGAGTGAAATTGTCTTCAGGACGGCTGTTTTTTAGTTAGATTTAGTTAGTTTGTGAGTGTAATTGTCTTCAGGACGACTGTTTTTTAGTTAGATTTAGTTAGTTTGTGAGTGTAATTGTCTTCAGGACGGCTGTTTTCTTAGTTAGATTTAGTTAGTTTGTGAGTGTAATTGTCTTCAGGACGACTGTTTTTTAATTAGATTTAGTTAGTGTTTCTTTATGTAACATGTCATTGTTGTACTGTATGTGTGTCTTCTGTTTTCATCAATGTTGTGTTCGTGTATGTAAGTTGTTTTGTCTGAAACTTTGTGCCTGCCCCCCCTCCCTCCTCCATCCCTCTCTCCATCCCACCCTCTCTCCATCCCTCCTCCATCCCTCTCTCCATCCCTCCCTCCCTCCACCCCTTCTCCATCCCACTCTCCCTCCATCCCTCCCTCTCTCCCTCTCTCCCCTCCTTCTCTCTCTCCATCCCTCCCTATCTCCATCCCTCCCTCCCTCCACCCCTTCTCCATCCCACTCTCCCTCCATCCCTCCCTCTCTCCCCTCCTTCTCTCCCTCCATCCCTCCCTCTCTCCCTCTCTCCCCTCCTTCTCTCTCTCCATCTCTCCGTATCTCCATCCATCCCTCCCTCTCTCCACTCCCTCTCTCCTCCCTTCCCTCCCTCTCTCCCCTCCTTCTCTCCCTCCCTCCCTCCATCCCCCTCCCTCTCCCCCTCCCCCTCTCTCTTCCTCCAGTGACTTTCCTTCTTTTTAGGTTGGAGAAAATAGCTACACCTGTAAGATGTTAAAGTATGTTGACCCAGCGTTTGAAACGATTCATTAAGCTTTTAAACTGCAGAGAATTCTCAGAGATCTTCCCTTCAGATGTTTCCCCCTGGCTCCAACCAAATGGCATATCAAGTTCAGGAAATTAGCCAGTTCCTGTTGGGGGAAGGGGGGAAGAGAGGGAAAGAGCTGAAAGAGAGATAGGAGAGAGCTGAGAGAGGGGGGAGGGCTGAAGAGGGAGAGAGAGAGAGAGACAGACAGACAGACAGAGAGAGAGCGAGAGTGTGGGATGGAAAGAGAGAAAAAAAACAAAAAAAAGGAAAATCTTCTCTTGATTTGAGAGAGAGGGGCAGGTGAAAGAGAGAGAGAGAGGGGGAGGTGAAAGAGACAGAGAGAGAGGGGGGAGAGGTGAAAGAGAGAGAGGGGGGAGAGGTGAAAGGTGAAAGAGAAAGAGAAAGAGAGAAAGAGAGAGAGAGAGAGAGAGAGAGAGAGGGGAGAGGTGAAAGAGAGAGATAGAGAGAGAGGTGAGAGAGAGAGAGAGAGAGAGAGGGGGGGGGGGGCAAGGGGGTGAGGTGAAAGAGAGAGGGGGGAAGAGAGAACAAAAGCAAAGTCTTCTCTTGATTGGAATTTTTTAAAAGCTGCTGACTCAAGTCTGCTGTACAAACTGAAACAATACGTTCAAAACAGGCAATAAACATTGATTTCTTCCATCGGGGCCAAAGGGGGTGAGACAGGGATGCAGTTTAAGCCCCACCCTATTCAATTGTTTTTTGAATTGGCGACTTCAACATTCTGCAGCACTCGGCCTCAACCTACTAGAATCTGAAGTCAAATGTTTGCTGATGATCTGGTGCTTCTGTCACCAACCAAGGAGGGCCTACAGCAGCACCTAGATATTCCGATGACGTGTCAGAGGGGTTGAAGGTTTCAGTTGTCCCTCATTTCCTTTTCTGGTCCCTGACAGTGTTCCACAACAAAGGCATAAACATCAACACCACAGGTAACTTCCACAAAGCTGTGAACGAAGGGCCTTCTAGGACATCAAAAGAAACATAAAATTCAACATACCAATTAGGATCTGGCTAAAAATGCTTGAATCGGTTATATAACCCATTGCCCTTTATGGTTGTGAGGTCTGGGGTCCGCTCACCAAACAAAGACTTCACCAAATGGGACAAACACCAAATTGAGACTCTGCATGCAGAATTCTGCAAAAATATCCTCTGTGTACAAGGTAAAACACCAAATAATGCAAAGCAGAATTAGGCCGATACCCGCTAATTATCAAAATCCAGAAAATACCTTCCATAACAAAGCCATCAACTACAGAGAGATGAACCTGGAGAAGAGTCCCCTAAGCAAGCTGGTCCTGGGGCTCTGTTCACAAACACAAACACACCCCACAGAGCCCCAGGACAGCAACACAATTAGACCCAACCAAATCATGAGAAAACAAAAAGATAATTACTTGACACATTGGAAAGAATTAACAAAAAAACAGAGCAAACTAGAATGCTATTTGGCCCCAAACAGAGAGTACACAGCGGCAGAATACCTGACCACTGTGACTGACCCAAACTTTAGGAAAGCTTTGACTATGTACAGACTCAGTGAGCATAACCTTGCTATTGAGAAAGGCCACCGTAGGCAGACATGGCTCTCAAGAGAAGACAGGCTAGAAAAGGGCAACCAGTGAAGAACAAACATGATTGTAGCTTCAACCTACAGTTGAAGTTGCAAGTTTACATACACTTAGATTGGAGTCATTAAAACTTGTTTTTCAACCACTCCAAAAATTTCTTGTTAACAAACTATAGTTTTTCCAAGTTGGTTAGGACATCTACTTTGTGCATGACACAAGTAATTTTTCCAACAATTGTTTACAGACAGATTATTTCACTTAGAATTCACTGTATCACAATTCCAGTGGGTCAGAAGTTTATATACCCTAAGTTGACTGTGCCTTTAAACAGCTTAGAAAATTCCAGAAAATGATGTCATGGCTTTAGAAGAATCTGATAGGCTAATTGACATAATTTGAGTCAATTGGAGGAGTACCTGTGGATGTATTTCATTACCTTCAAACCCAGTGCCTCATGGAAAAATCAAAAGAAATCAGCCAAGACCTCAGAAAAGAAATTGTAGATCTCCACAAGTCTGGTTTAACCTTGGGAGCTATTTCCAAACGCCTGAAGGTACTACCACGTTCATCTGTACAAACAATAGTACGCAAGTATAAACACCATGGGACCAAGCAGCCATCATACCGCTCAGGAAGGAAACGCATTCTGTCTCCCAGAGATGAAAGTACTTTAGTGCGAAAAGTGAAAATCAATGTGGACGTTTTATTTAAGTTAAACAATTTAAAGGCAATGCTACCAAATAATAATTGAGTGTATGTAAACTTCTGACCCACTGGGAATGTGATGAAAGAAATAAAAGCTGAAATAAATCATTCTCTCTACTATTATTCTGATATTTCACATTCTTAAAATAATGTGGTGATCCTAACTGACCTAAGACAGGGAATTTTTACTAGGATTAAATGTCAGGAAATGTGAAAAACTGAGTTTAAATGTATTTGGCTAAGGTTTATGTAAACTTCTGACTTATACAGGATATTTATGTTTTTTTTCTTTTTTTTCCCCCCTTTTGTACTTTAACTATTTGCACATCGTTACATCACGATATATACTGAGAGAGCGCGAGAGAGGGCTACAGAGAGAGACAGAGCGAGAGAGAGGGGGGGGAAGGGAGAGAGAGACAGAAAGACAGACAGAGACAGAGAGAGAGAGACAGAGACACAGAGAGAGATACAGAGAGAGAGAGAAGGACAGAGAGTGAGAGAGAGAGAAGGACAGAGAGACAGAGAGAGACAGAGAGAGAGACAGAGAGAGTGAGAGACAGAGAGAGAGAGGGGGGAGAGAGAGAGAGAGACACAGAGAGAGAGACAGAGAGAGTGAGAGACAGAGAGAGAGAGGGGGGAGAGAGAGAGAGAGACACAGAGAGAGAGACAGAGAGAGTGAGAGACAGAGAGAGAGAGGGGGGAGAGAGAGACAGAGACACAGAGAGAGAGACAGAGAGATGGGGGGGGGGGAGAGAGAGAGAGAGAGAGAAAGATTATGTAGAGAGAGAAGCTAATTCAGCCAAATTATACAACCACCCATACCTCAGCCCTGCTGAACAAATGCAGGGTCCAAACTCACAGAGATCCATCTCCCATCGTTCCCATAGACTGAAATGTTTTGGCAACTTCAATCATGTTCCATTTTGGACCAAGCTCCTTGGTCAGAGCACAATGTATAATATCACAGTGACCTTATGACAGAGGCTGGTCTATTCCTGACTCCCTATACAGCATGGGACTGGATGGAACCTCTCCCAAACAGATTGATCCTGACTTTGTAACACAGTTGTGTGTGTGACCTCCTCAATCGTTAGGTCACTTAATATCCTCCAGTCTGATTGGTGCAGGGGTCTGCTGGGAAGGACGGGGGCTCCAGTCCACACACACACACACACACACACACACACACACACACACACACACACACACACACACACACACACACACACACACACACACACACACACGACGAACCAATCAACACCACCTTCTCATAGTGCCATAGAAAACAACCACCAAGCAGGAAGCAGGAAGCAGCCCAAATGACCATTGGGAAAATAATCAGACACTCCACCTCTTCATGAACCCTCTATCAACAGAGACCATCTGCATATAGAGGTTCTATCAACAGAGACCATCTGTAAATAGAGGTTCTATCAACAGAGACCATCTAAATATAGAGGTTCTATCAACAGAGACCATCTGTATATAGAGGTTCTATCAACAGAGACCATCTGCATATAGAGGTTCTATCAACAGAGACCATCTGTATATAGAGGTTCTATCAACAGAGACCATCTGCATATAGAGGTTCTATCAACAGAGACCATCTGTATACAGAGGTTCTATCAACAGAGACCATCTGTATATAGAGGTTCTATCAACAGAGACCATCTGTATATAGAGGTTCTATCAACATAGACCATCTGTATATAGAGGTTCTATCAAGAGAGACCATCTGTATATAGAGGTTCTATCAACATAGACCATCTGCATATAGAGGTTCTATCAACAGAGACCATCTGTATATAGAGGTTCTATCAACAGAGACCATCTGCATATAGAGGTTCTATCAACAGAGATCATCTGCAAAGGAAATAAGTGTATATACTTTCTGAAGACACTGTATCTCTTTATGCTTCAGGAATACTTCAGGAATACTTCAGGAAAACATCAGGAACACTTCAGGAACACTTCAGGAACACTTCAGGAATACTTCAGGAATACTTCAGGAATACTTCAGGCAAACTTCAGGCAAACTTCAGGCAAACTTCAAGAATACTTCAGGAATACTTCAGGAACACTTCAGGAACACAAATGTAAGATCACTTGGACACTGCTGGTGTTTTTACAGTCTTGTATGTCCACCGATTAAAAACAAAAACATTTATTTCACTCTGAAAACATGTGGGGGACAAATAAAATCCCCCGCGGGCCCTATCCCAATCTGCACCCCCTATCTGCTTCCCAGAAGGTGGGGCTTACCAAAAACGACAAAGGGCCAGGGGGATTTTTACAGTAGCACCAGTGTTTTGAGATTTCCGCCATGGGCTGTCCCTGGGTAAGTAGCTTACAGAGGAGTATCAACAAGCAGAGGCTTTGTAGACGGAGCATGGTGCTTGTTAAGTTAGTCTCACAGGCAGCGTACCAAACGGGACCCTATTCCCTATGGGCCCCGGTCTAAAGTAGTGCACCCTATTCCCTATGGGCCCCGGTCAAATGTAGTGCACCCTATTCCCTATGGGCACCGGTCAAATGTAGTGCACCCTATTCCCTATGGGCCCCGGTCTAAAGTAGTGCACCCTATTCCCTATGGGCCCTGGTCTAAAGTAGTGCACCCTATTCCCTATGGGCCCTGGTATAAAGTAGTGCACCCTATTCCCTATGGGCCCTGGTCTAAAGAAGTGCACCCTATTCCCTATGGGTCCTGGTCTAAAGAAGTGCACCCTATTCCCTATGGGTCCCGGTCTAAAGTAGTGCACACTATGCCCTATGGGCCCCGGTCAAATGTAGTGCACCCTATTCCCTATGGGCCCTGGTATAAAGTAGTGCACCCTATTCCCTATGGGCCCCGGTCAAATGTAGTGCACCCTATTCCCTATGGGCCCTGGTATAAAGTAGTGCACCCTATTCCCTATGGGCCCTGGTATAAAGTAGGGCACTATAAAGTGAATAGAATGATAGTTAAACTCAGTCGCATTTATTTGACAAATGGCTCAGATGGTTGGTGCCTCCTGTTTCCAAGATGGAATCCTCTCCCACTACTCCCTCGTCTCTCCCTGTTGGTCCCCTCCCCCCTCCCCGTTGGTCCCCTCCCCCCTTCCCGTTGGTCCCTTCTCCCACTAGCCCCTCCCCGTTGGTCCCCTCCCCCCTCCCCAATGGTCCCCTCCCCCCTCCCCATTGGTCCCTTCTCCCACTAGCCCCTCCCCGTTGGTCCCCTCCCCCCTCCCCGTTGGTCCCCTCCCCCCTCCCCGTTGGTCCCTTCTCCCACTAGCACCTCCCCGTTGGTCCCCTCCCCCCTCCCCGTTGGTCCCTTCTGCCACTAGCCCCTCCCCGTTGGTCTCCTCTCCCACTACTCCCTCGTCCCTCCCCGTTGGTCTCCCCCCCCCACTACTCCCTCATCCCTCCCTGTTGGTCCCCCCCCACTACTCCCTCGTCCCTCCCTGTTGGTCCCCCCCACTACCCCCTCGTCCATCCCACTGGTCCCCTGGTCCCCTCCCCCACTACTCCCACGTCCCTCCCAGTTGGTCACCTCCCCCACTGCTCCCACGTCCCTCCCCGTTGGTCCCCCCCCCCCCCACTACTCCCTCGTCCCTCCCCGTTGGTCCCCTCCCCCACTACTCCCTCGTCCATCCCCCTGGTCCCCTCCCCCACTACTATCTCGTCCCTCCCCATTGGTCCCCTCCCCCACTATTATCTCATCCCTCCCTGTTGGTCCCCCAACACTACTATCTCGTCCATCCCCCTGGTCCCCTCCCCCACTACTATCTCGTCGCTCCCCATTGGTCTCCTCCCCCACAGTGGGAGTTTAGATACAGACTCTCTCTCTTTCACAGCTATAACCCAGGTCCTCCTTCTTTCTGTTTCTCCAGCCAACCACGACTCTCTTCTCTTCTCTGGGCCAAAGCCAAACCAAGGGGAGGGGGGGACACAGAGAGAGCATGGGCTCCTGAGATCTCCTGCAGAAATATAGAATTAGAGTTGACTAAATATAGATAAACTTGGACTTATACAGGACACTCACCTCAACATCAAAAAACATTCAATCCAAATCACAATTCCACACCTAAAACCTTGATTTTGGACAAAATTACCTGAATGGATTCTTACTACCAGGGACTATCAAGAAAAAAAAACTTCTAAGAAACCAAAACCTGCAGGAGAATCACAGCGGAAACCTGGTAAAACCATCCAACACAACACTGAGTGAGTAACGTTGTCTGAACCTACTTCTGAAGGCTAAAAGTACAAGACAATAATATTTGTGTGAAGTCAGAGGTGTGAAAAGCCTAACAATGGCAGCAGAGTTTCACAGCTGTCCTGCTGACGAGGAGGGTCACAAGCACTTAACACACCTCTTCTAACTGTCCTGCTGACGAGGAGGGTCTCAAGCACTTAACACACATCTTCAAACTGTCCTGCAGACGAGGATGGTCACCAGCACTGAACACACCTCTTCAAACTGTCCTGCAGACGAGGATGGTCACCAGCACTGAACACACCTCTCCTAACTGTCCTGCTGACGAGGATGGTCACCAGCACTGAACACACCTCTTCTAACTGTCCTGCTGACGAGGATGGTCACCACCACCAGCACTGAACACACCTCTTCAAATTGTCCTGCTGACGAGGATGGTCACCCCCACCAGCACTGAACACACCTCTTCAAATCTTCAAACTGTTGGAAACATTATAAAATACATGTACAAAAACAACAAGTGTGAGGTTGTAAAATTGGCAAAAAAAAAAAAAACATTCCTTTCCACAGGGCCGTGGGGTGAGACAGGGATGCAGCTTAAGCCCAACTCTCTTCAACATACATTCAAAAGTTTGGGGTCACTTAGAAAAGTCATTGCTTTTGAAAGAAAAGCACATTTGTTTTTCATTAAAATAACAACAAATTCATCAGAAATACAGTGTAGATACTGTTAATGTTGTAAATGACTATTGTAGCTGGAAACGGCAGATTTTGAATGTAATATCTACATAGGCGTACAGAGGCCCATTATTAGCAACCATTACTTGTGTTCCAATGACACGTTGTATTAGCTAATTCAAGTTTATCATTTTAAAAGGCTAATTGATCATTAGAAAACCTTTTTGCAATTATGTTAGCACAGCTGAAAACTGTTGCCCTGATTAAAGAAGCAATAAAACTGGCCTTCTTTAGACTAGTTGAGTATCTGGAGCATCAGCATTTGTGGATTCGATTACAGGCTCAAAATATCTAGAAACAAATAACTTCCTTCAGAAAATCATCAGTCTATTCTTGTTCTGAGAAATGAAGGCTATTCCATGCATGAAATTGCCAAGAAACTGAAGATCTCGTACAATGCTGTGTCCTACTCCCTTCACAGAAAAGCGCAAACTCGCTCTAACCAAAATTTAAAGAGGAGTGGGAGGCCCGGTGCACAACTGAGCAAGAGGACAAGTACATTAGAGTATCTATTTTGAGAAACAGATGCATCACAAGTCCTCAACTGGCAGCTTCATTAAAAAGTACCCGCAAAACACCAGTCTCAAAGTCAACAGTGAAGAGACGGCTCCGGGTTGCTGGCCTTCTAGGCACAGTTCCTCTGTCCAGTGTCTGTGTTCCTTTGCCATCTTAATCTTTTATTTTCATTGGCCAGTCTGAGATGTCTTTTTCTTTGCAACTCTGCCTAGAAGGCCAGCATCCCGGAGGGCCTACAGCAGGACCTAGATCTTCTGCACAGATTCTGTCAGACCTGGGCCCTGACAGTAAATCTCATTAAGACAAAAATAATGGTGTTCCAAAAAAGGTCCAGTTGCCAGGACCACAAATTTAATTCCATCTAGAAACACAAACTATACATACCTCGGCCTAAACATCAGCGCCACAGGTAACTTCCACAAAGCTGTGAACGATCTGAGAGACAAGGCAAGAAGGGCATTCTATGAAATCAAAAGGAACATAAAATTTGACATACCAATTAGGATCTGGCTAAACATACTTTAATCAGTTATAGAACCCATTGCCCTTTATGGTAGTGAGGTCTGGGGTCTGTTCACCAACCAAGAATTCACAAAACGGGACAAACACCAAATTGAGACTCAGCATGCAGAATTCTGCAAAAATATTCTACGTGTACAACGTAAAACACCAAATAATGCAGAGCAGAATTAGGATGATACCCACTAATTATCAAATCCAGAAAAGAGATGTTAAATTCTACACCCACGTAAAAGGAAGCGATTCCCAAACATTCCATAACAAAGCCATCACCGACAGAGAGATGAACCTGGAGAAGAGTCCCCTAAGCAAGCTGGTCCTGGGGCTCTGTTCACAAACACAAACACAACCCACAGAGCCCCAGGACAGCAGCACAATTAGACCCAACCAAATCATGAGAAAACAAAAAGATAATTACTTGACACATTGGAAAGAATTAACAAAAAAACAGATCAAACTATAATGTTATTTGGCCCTAAACAGAGAGTACACAGCAGCAGAATACCTGACCACTGTGACTGACCCAAACTTAAGGAAAGCTTTGACTATGTACAGACTCAGTGAGCATAGCCTTGCTATTGAGAAAGGCTGCTGTAGGCAGACCTGGCTCTCAAGAGAAGACACGCTATGTGCTCACTGCCCACAAAATGAGGTGGAAACTGATCTGCACTTCCTAACCTCCTGCCAAATGTATGACCATATTAGAGACACATATTTCCCTCAGATCACATAGACCCACGTAGAATCCGAAAACAAACCCAATTTTGATAAACTCCCATATCTACTGGGTGAAATAACACAGTGTGACATCACAGCAGCAAGATTTGTGACCTGTTGCCACGAGAAAAGGGCAACCAGTGAAGAACAAACACCATTGTAAATACAACCCATATTTATGTTTATTTATTTTCCCTTTTGTACTTTAAATATTTGCACATAATATGACCTTTTAAATGTCTTTATTCTTTTGGAAATTTTGTGAGTGTAATGTTTACTGTTAATTTGATTGTTTATTTCACTTTTGTTTATTATCTACTTCACTTACTTTGGCGATATTAACACATGTTTCCCATGCCAAAAAAGCCCCTTGAATTGAATTAAAGAGAGAGAGAGAGAGAGAGAGAGAGAGAAAGAGAGAGAGAGAGAGAGAGACAGGAGAAGGGGGAATATGTTGAGAGTGTTTGTTTTCGAGGGAATGGATTAGTTTGGTAGGAGTGCTCCTGGGTATTTGATCTGAAAAGCTACTACAATGATTGCTACTGAAATTAATTACATTTGCAGACACTGGAACTGTAAAAAAAATAAAAATAATATTGGACAGACACGTTTTCTTGTGTAAGAAATACTGGTATGTATAAATTAATGTTTACATTAATTAATGTTTACATGTTTAATGTTTACATGTCCTCTAGTCTAGCTCATCCACTAGCTGTGAAAAGATCATGAAAACAAAACCGGAGACATCTATCCCCACAACTGCACCGCCCGCTATAACTGGCATGAATTACAACTAGAAATAATAGACCTAATGATAACAATTATACTTCCTTGCTGCCAGACAGCCCTCATCTCAGATGTACCACTGACACCTGTTTAACCCATAGGGCCCTCCTCCCAGTTGTACCACTGACACCTGTTTAACCCATAGGGCCCTCCTCCCAGTTGTACCACTGACACCTGTTTAACCCATAGGGTTCCTCCTCCCAGATGTACCACTGATACCTGTTTAACCCATAGGGCCCTCCTCCCAGATGTACCACTGATACCTGTTTAACCCATAGGGCCCTCCTCCCAGATGTACCACTGATACCTGTTTAACCCATAGGGCCCTCCTCCCAGATGTACCACTGATACCTGTTTAACCCATAGGGCCCTCCTCCCAGATGTACCACTGACACCTGTTTAACCCATAGGGTTCCTCTATTGTATGCTACCCTACAAAGATGACCTGTGTTGATGTAGAGGAGAGAGCTGATCGTTTTGGTCAGATAACATTAAATGTTATTTGTCACACGCTTCGTAAAACAACAGGTATAGACTAACAGAATAATCTACGACTTGGTTGGCTGGAGTCTTTGACAATTGTTTTTGGACCTCCCTCTGACACCGCCTGGTATAGAGGTTCCGGGTGGCAAGGAGTTCGTACCCACTACCCTCTGTAGCGCCTTGCGGTCAGGTGCCTTGCAGTTGCCATACCAGGCGGTGATGCAGCCAGCCAAAAAATGCTCTCAATGGTGCAGCTGTAGAACTTTTTGAGGATCTGAGGATCCACGCCAAATCTTTTCAGCCTCCTGAGGGGGAAGATCTTTTCAGCCTCCTGAGGGGGAAGATCTTTTCAGCCTCCTGAGGGGGAAGATCTTTTCAGCCTCCTGAGGGGGAAGATCTTTTCAGCCTCCTGAGGGGGAAGATCTTTTCAGCCTCCTGAGGGGCGTATGTGGACCACGTTCATTCCCTTAGTGCTGTAGACAACGAGGAACTTGAAAGCTCCCGACCCGTTTCACTGCAGCCCCACGTGGATGTTTCCTGTAGTCCACGATCAGCTCCTTTGTCTTGCTGAAGTTGATGTAGTGAGCCGTGACAAGAAGCAGAGTAGAGTGGTGAGGAGGGAAGGAAGGAGGAGGAAAGGAGGAGGGAAGGAGGAGGGAAGCAGAGAAACCACCACACCAAAGGTGAGGAGGGGAGGCCCCTGAGAGAGAGAACACCAATCAGAAACACCAGACTGGTGAGGAGGGGAGGCCCCTGAGAGAGAGAACACCAATCAGAAACACCAGACTGGTGAGGAGGGGAGGCCCCTGAGAGAGAGAACACCAATCAGAAACACCAGACTGGTGAGGAGGGGAGGCCCCTGAGAGAGAGAACACCAATCAGAAACACCAGACTGGTGAGGAGGGGAGGCCCCTGAGAGAGAGAACACCAATCAGAAACACCAGACTGGTGAGAAGGGGAGGCCCCTGAGAGAGAGAACACCAATCAGAAACACCAGACTGGTAGGGTGAGGAGCGGAGGCCCTTGAGAGAGGGAACACCAATCAGAAACACGAGACTGGTAGGGTGAGGAGGGGAGGCCCCTGAGAGAGAGAACACCAATCAGAAACACCAGACTGGAAGGGTGAGGAGGGGAGGCCCCTGAGAGAGAGAACACCAATCAGAAACACCAGACTGGAAGGGTGAGGAGGGGAGGCCCCTGAGAGAGGGAACACCAATCAGAAACACCAGACTGGAAGGGTGAGGAGGGGAGGCCCCTGAGAGAGAGAACACCAATCAGAAACACCAGACTGGAAGGGTGAGGAGGGGAGGCCCCTGAGAGAGAGAACACCAATCAGAAACACCAGACTGGAAGGGTGAGGAGGGGAGGCCCCTGAGAGAGAGAACACCAATCAGAAACACCAGACTGGTAGGGTGAGGAGGGGAGGCTCCTGAAAGAGAGAACACCAATCAGAAACACCAGACTGGTAGGGTGAGGAGGGGAGGCTCCTGAAAGAGAGAACACCAATCAGAAACAGAACTACACAGAGGAGGGCAGAGGCCCTGGAGACCTAACCAATTTTTTTGAGAAATGAAGGCATATATACATTTTTAAACCATTTCCAACGTAAAGACTTTGATTTGTGGATGTTTGAGGAAATCAGAAATACATCAAAACACAATCATGTGGTAAAGACTGTTATTTCAAATCCCAAGAGACACAATCTAAGCTAAACAGACCATCTGTGGTGGATGTACACTGTCTTGACTTAGAGATGGTGTTCCTTTAACATGAGGGTTGTTTCCATCGTTTACGATACCAGACCAATCACAACGCAGTCACATGGGGATACCAGACCAATCACAACGCAGTCACATGGGGATACCAGACCAATCACAACGCAGTCACATGGGGATACCAGACCAATCACAACGCAGTTACATGGGGATACCAGACCAATCACAACGCAGTCACATGGGGATACCACACCAATCACAACGCAGTTACATGGGGATACCAGACCAATCACAACGCAGTCACATGGGGATACCACACCAATCACAACGCAGTCACATGGGGATACCAGACCAATCACAACGCAGTTACATGGGGATACCAGACCAATCACAACGCAGTTACATGGGGATACCAGACCAATCACAACGCAGTCACATGGGGATACCAGACCAATCACAAAGCAGTCACACGGGGATACCAGACCAATCACAACGCAGTCACATGGGGATACCAGACCAATCACAACGCAGTTAACTGGGGATACCACACCAATCACAACGCAGTCACATGGGGATACCAGACCAATCACAACGCAGTCAACTGGGGATACCAGACCAATCACAACGCAGTCACATGGGGATACCAGACCAATCACAACGCAGTCACATGGGGATACCAGACCAATCACAACGCAGTTAACTGGGGATACCACACCAATCACAACGCAGTTAAATGGGGATACCAGACCAATCACAACGCAGTCACATGGGGATACCAGACCAATCACAACGCAGTCACATGGGGATACCAGACCAATCACAACGCAGTTACATGGGGATACCAGACCAATCACAACGCAGTTACATGGGGATACCAGACCAATCACAACGCAGTCACATGGGGATACCAGACCAATCACAACGCAGTCACATGGGGATACCAGACCAATCACAACGCAGTTACATGGGGATACCAGACCAATCACAACGCAGTTACATGGGGATACCAGACCAATCACAACGCAGTTAAATGGGGATACCAGACCAATCACAACGCAGTCAACTGGGGATACCACACCAATCACAACGCAGTCAACTGGGGATACCAGACCAATCACAACGCAGTTACATGGGGATACCACACCAATCACAACGCAGTTAAATGGGGATACCAGACCAATCACAACGCAGTAAACTGGGGATACCAGACCAATCACAACGCAGTTAAATGGGGATACCAGACCAATCACAACGCAGTCAACTGGGGATACCAGACCAATCACAACGCAGTTACATGGGGATACCAGACCAATCACAACGCAGTTACATGGGGATACCACACCAATCACAACGCAGTTACATGGGGATACCAGACCAATCACAACGCAGTCAACTGGGGATACCAGACCAATCACAACGCAGTCAACTGGGGATACCAGACCAATCACAACGCAGTCAACTGGGGATACCACACCAATCACAACGCAGTCAACTGGGGATACCACACCAATCACAACGCAGTTAAATGGGGATACCAGACCAATCACAACGCAGTCAACTGGGGATACCAGACCAATCACAACGCAGTCAACTGGGGATACCACACCAATCACAACGCAGTCAACTGGGGATACCACACCAATCACAACGCAGTTACATGGGGATACCAGACCAATCACAACGCAGTCAACTGGGGATACCAGACCAATCACAACGCAGTTACATGGGGATACCACACCAATCACAACGCAGTTACATGGGGATACCACACCAATCACAACGCAGTTACATGGGGATACCAGACCAATCACAACGCAGTTACATGGGGATACCAGACCAATCACAACGCAGTTACATGGGGATACCACACCAATCACAACGCAGTTACATGGGGATACCACACCAATCACAACGCAGTTACATGGGGATACCACACCAATCACAACGCAGTTACATGGGGATACCACACCAATCACAACGCAGTTACATGGGGATACCAGACCAATCACAACGCAGTTAAATGGGGATACCAGACCAATCACAACGCAGTCAACTGGGGATACCAGACCAATCACAACGCAGTTACATGGGGATACCAGACCAATCACAACGCAGTCACATGGGGATACCACACCAATCACAACGCAGTTACATGGGGATACCAGACTAATCACAACGCAGTCACATGGGGATACCACACCAATCACAACGCAGTTACATGGGGATACCAGACCAATCACAACGCAGTCAACTGGGGATACCAGACCAATCACAACGCAGTTACATGGGGATACCAGACCAATCACAACGCAGTTACATGGGGATACCAGACCAATCACAACGCAGTCAACTGGGGATACCAGACCAATCACAACGCAGTCAACTGGGGATACCAGACCAATCACAACGCAGTCAACTGGGGATACCAGACCAATCACAACGCAATCAACTGGGGATACCACACCAATCACAACGCAGTTACATGGGGATACCAGACCACACACCAATCACAACGCAGTCAACTGGGGATACCAGACCACACACCAATCACAACGCAGTTAAATGGGGATACCAGACCAATCACAACGCAGTCAACTGGGGCTACCAGACCAATCACAACGCAGTCAACTGGGGCTACCAGACCAATCACAACGCAGTCAACTGGGGCTACCAGACCATACACACCAATCACAACGCAGTCAACTGGGGATACCAGACCACAGACACCAATCACCATTCAGTTAACTGGGGGCATACTTGAATTGAATTGAATTGAATTGAGAGAGAGAGAGATGAGAGAGAAAGAGAAAGGGAGGGAGAGAGAGAGAAAGAGAGAAAGGGAGGGACAGAGAGAGATGAGAGAGAAAGGGAAAGGGAGAGAGAGAGAGAGAGGGAGAGAGAGATAAATATAGAGAGAGGGAGAGAGATGAGAGATGAGAGAGGGAGAGAGAGAGAAAGAGAGAGAGAGAGAGAGATGAGAGAGAGATGAGAGAGGGAGAGAAAGAGAGAGAGAGAGAGAGATGAGAGAGGGAGAGAGAGAGAGCCAGAGAGACAGAGAAACAAAGTCTGACGATGTGAGTTCACAGTTAAGTCAGTTCCGAGCCAGAAAATGAAGCTAACTGCCATGTGTTTCTGAGAGACAGAGCGAACGAGTCCAAAATGGCACCCTATCCCCTATATAGTGCACTACGTTCGACCTTACCCATATGGCTCTGGTCAAAATCAGTGCACTAGAAAGGGCATAGGGTGCCATTTGGGACTCATTCATCTACTTGAGAGCTTGTGTTTTAGAAAGGGATTAGATCATGTCTTGGCTTGCTTAGAAAACATTCCTATTTACATTACTGGTTCAAGGCCATCATCGAGATACTGGAGAGAGAAAGCAAGGCAGGCACATTGTTGTTCAAAACAACTAAAGGGCCTCCCGAGTGGCGCAGCGGTCTAAGGCAATGCATCGCAGTGCTAGAGGCATCACTACAGACCTGGGTTCAATCCGGCCGTGACTATAGACCTGGGTTCAATCTGGCCGTGACTACAGACCTGGGTTCAATCCGGCCATGATCGGGAAACCCAATGGCTCAGCGTCGTATGGGTTAGAGGAGGTTTTGGCAGGCAGGGATTTCCTCTGTCCCATCGCGCTCTAGCGACTCCTTGTGGCGGGCCGGGCGCAGTGCACGCTAACTCCTGTCGCCGTTCGACACATTGGTGAGAATGGCTTCCGGGTTAAGGGAGGGGGGGGGTGTTTGGTGGGTCATGTTTCGGAGGACGCGTGACTCGACCATTGCCTCTCCGAGCCCGTTGGGGAGTTGCAGCAATGAGACAAGATCGTAATTCGATATCACAAAATTGGGGATAAAAATAAAACAACTAAAATCTTATTGTGATATGTGGTTGTCTCTCCTAGCTATCTGAAGATGAATGTACTGACTTTGACTGTGATATGTGGTTGTCTCTCCTAGCTATCTGAAGATGAATGTACTGATATGTGGTTGTCTCTCCTAGCTATCTGAAGATGAATGTACTGATATGTGGTTGTCTCTCCTAGCTATCTGAAGATGAATGTACTGACTATGATATGTGGTTGTCTCTCCTAGCTAGAATGTACTGACTATGATATGTGGTTGTCTCTCCTAGCTAGAATGTACTGACTATGATATGTGGTTGTCTCTCCTAGCTAGAATGTACTGACTGTGATATGTGGTTGTCTCTCCTAGCTAGAATGTACTGACTATGATATGTGGTTGTCTCTCCTAGCTAGAATGTACTGACTATGATATGTGGTTGTCTCTCCTAGCTGTCTGAAGATGAAGACACTGTGGTATGTGGTTGTCCCTCCTAGCTATCTGAAGATGAATACACTTGACTGTAAGTTGTTCTGGATAAGTGCTTCTTCTAAATGACTATAATATGTAAATTATTATTTATTATTAATATACAGTGCCTTGCGAAAGTATTCGGCCCCCTTGAACTTTGCGACCTTTTGCCACATTTCAGGCTTCAAACATAAAGATATAAAACTGTATTTTTTTGTGAAGAATCAACAACAAGTGGGACACAATCATGAAGTGGAACGACATTTATTGGATATTTCAAACTTTTTTAACAAATCAAAAACTGAAAAATTGGGCGTGCAAAATTATTCAGCCCCCTTAAGTTAATGCTTTGTAGCACCACCTTTTGCTGCGATTACAGCTGTAAGTCGCTTGGGGTATGTCTCTATCAGTTTTGCACATCGAGAGACTGACATTTTTTCCCATTCCTCCTTGCAAAACAGCTCGAGCTCAGTGAGGTTGGATGGAGAGCATTTGTGAACAGCAGTTTTCAGTTCTTTCCACAGATTCTCGATTGGATTCAGGTCCGGACTTTCACTTGGCCATTCTAACACCTGGATATGTTTATTTTTGAACCATTCCATTGTAGATTTTGCTTTATGTTTTGGATCATTGTCTTGTTGGAAGACAAATCTCCGCCCCAGTCTCAGGTCTTTTGCAGACTACATCAGGTTTTCTTCCAGAATGGTCCTGTATTTGGCTCCATCCATCTTCCCATCAATTTTAACCATCTTCCCTGTCCCTGCTGAAGAAAAGCAGGCCCAAACCATGATGCTGCCACCACCATGTTTGACAGTGGGGATGGTGTGTTCAAGGTGATGAGCTGTGTTGCTTTTACGCCAAACATAACGTTTTGCATTGTTGCCAAAAAGTTCAATTTTGGTTTCATCTGACCAGAGCACCTTCTTCCACATGTTTGGTGTGTCTCCCAGGTGGCTTGTGGCAAACTTTAAACAACACTATTTATGGATATCTTTAAGAAATGGCTTTCTTCTTGCCACTCTTCCATAAGGGCCAGATTTGTGCAATATACGACTGATTGTTGTCCTATGGACAGAGTCTCCCACCTCAGCTGTAGATCTCTGCAGTTCATCCAGAGTGATCATGGGCCTCTTGGCTGCATCTCTGATCAGTCTTCTCCTTGTATGAGCTGAAAGTTTAGAGGGACGGCCAGGTCTTGGTAGATTTGCAGTGGTCTGATACTCCTTCCATTTCAATATTATCGCTTGCACAGTGCTCCTTGGGATGTTTAAAGCTTGGGAAATATTTTTGTATTCAAATCCGGCTTTAAACTTCTTCACAACAGTATCTCGGACCTGCCTGGTGTGTTCCTTGTTCTTCATGATGCTCTCTGCGCTTTTAACGGACCTCTGTGACTATCACAGTGCAGGTGCATTTATACGGAGACTTGATTACACACAGGTGGATTGTATTTATCATCATTAGTCATTTAGGTCAACATTGGATCATTCAGAGATCCTCACTGAACTTCTGGAGAGAGTTTGCTGCACTGAAAGTAAAAGGGCTGAATAATTTTGCACGCCCAATTTTTCAGTTTTGGATTTGTTAAAAAAGTTTGAAATATCCAATAAATGTCGTTCCACTTCATGATTGTGCACCACGTGTTGTTGATTCTTCACAAAAAAAATACAGTTTTATATCTTTATGTTTGAAGCCTGAAATGTGGCAAAAGGTCGCAAAGTTCAAGGGGGCCGAATACTTTCGCAAGGCACTGTATATAAATATGTATGTAAATATTGGGACTTCTAAATTGTGTTGCAGAAAACAATGATGTTAACCATCACTATCATTTAAAAGGTCATAATTAAATACTCAGGAGGACTCCTAACGAAATAATCTATATGATTCTGATTCCCAACAATAATTAATAATATAGTGAATATCATGTATTTTGTTTGAACAATATCAAAAAAATTAAATAATAATAATCTGCTATCAGGTGACGTGTTGTCGTGAGTTACATTTGTAAAAGAAAGGTAAGTTGTTGTTGTGCCACTTGTAAAACGCTGAGAGAGAGAGAACGCTGATTATGACCCATTTCTAGGGCAGCTCAAAATCACTGTCCAAGTCTGAAATCAATGACCTACTTCTGACAGGCACGCACGCACGAACGCACGCACGCACAAACGCACGCACGCACACACACACACACACACATGTATTAGGTACACCACCCCCGTTCATGAAAATGGTTTGCTCCTACAGACAGAGAGTCACGTGGCCATGGCATGTTATATACCGCAGGCAAACAGGCATCGAGGCATTCAGTTACTGTTTGATTGAACGTTAGAATGGGCAAAACGAGTGACCTAAGCGACGATGGGCGTGGTATGATCGTCGGTGCCAGGCACGCCGGTTCCAGTATGTCAGAAACGGCCCCCTGGGATTGTCAAGCACAACAGTGTTTACGGTTTCGTGAGAACGGGGAGACAAACAAAACCCATCCAGTCAGCAGCAGTCGGGGAAAACAGCACGTTGATGAAAGAGGTCGAAGAAGAATGGCAAGAATCGTGTAAGTTCACAGGAGGCCCAAAAACAGACGAATAACAGCACAGTACAACAGTAGGCAACAGAATAGGCAACTCTGGAACGCACAACAACTTGTCATGGATGGGCAAATGCAGCAGACGACCACTCCTATCCACTCCACTCCTATCAGCTAAACACAAGAAGAAGAAGCAGCAGCTCCAGTGGTCACGCCATCACCAACGCTGGACAATGAGGAGGAGAAATACATCTCCTGGTCTGATGAATCCCACTTCCTGTTGTGTTTTGTTAGGTATTACTGTTGGAGCTAGAAACACAAGCACATTGTTAGGTATTATTGTACTGTTGGAGCTAGAAACACAAGCATATTGCTAGGTATTACTGTTGGAGCAAGACACACAAGCATATTGCTAGGTATTACTGTTGGAGCTAGAAACACAAGCATACTGCTAGGTATTACTGTTGGAGCTAGAAACACAAGCATATTGCTAGGTATTACTGTTGGAGCTAGAAACACAAGCATATTGTTAGGTATTACTGTTGGAGCTAGAAACACAAGCATATTGTTAGGTATTACTGTACTGTTGGAGATAGAAACACAAGCATATTGTTAGGTATTACTGTACTGTTGGAGCTAGAAACAAGCATATTGCTAGGTATTACTGTTGGAGCTAGAAACACAAGCATATTGTTAGGTATTACTGTTGGAGCTAGAAACACAAGCATATTGTTAGGTATTACTGTAATGTTGGAGCTAGAAACACAAGCATATTGTTAGGTATTACTGTACTGTTGGAGCTAGAAACAAGCATATTGCTAGGTATTACTGTTGGAGCTAGAAACACAAGCATATTGTTAGGTATTACTGTTGGAGCTATAAACACAAGCATACTGCTAGGTATTACTGTTGGAGCTAGAAACACAAGCATATTGCTAGGTATTACTGTTGGAGCTAGAAACACAAGCATACTGCTAGATATTACTGTTGGAGCTAGAAACACAAGCATATTGTTAGGTATTACTGTACTGTTGGAGCTAGAAACACAAGCATATTGTTAGGTATTACTGTACTGTTGGAGCTAGAAACACAAGCATACTGCTAGGTATTACTGTTGGAGCTAGAAACACAAGCATATTGCTAGGTATTACTGTTGGAGCTAGAAACACAAGCATACTGCTAGGTATTACTGTTGGAGCTAGAAATACAAGCATATTGCTAGGTATTACTGTTGGAGCTAGAAACACAAGCATATTGCTAGGTATTACTGTACTGTTGGAGCTAAAAACACAAGCATATTGTTAGGTATTACTGTTGGAGCTAGAAACACAAGCATATTGCTAGGTATTACTGTTGGAGCTAGAAACACAAGCAAATTGCTAGGTATTACTATACTGTTGGAGCTAGAAACACAAGCATATTGCTAGGTATTACTGTTGGAGCTAGAAACACAAGCATATTGCTAGGTATTACTGTTGGAGCTAGAAACACAAGCATATTGCTAGGTATTACTGTTGGAGCTAGAAACACAGCATATTGTTAGGTATTACTGTTGGAGCTAGAAACACAAGCATATTGCTAGGTATTACTGTTGGAGCTAGAAACACAAGCATATTGCTAGGTATTACTGTTGGAGCTATAAACACAAGCATATTGCTAGGTATTACTGTTGGAGCTAGAAACACAGCATATTGTTAGGTATTACTGTTGGAGCTAGAAACACAAGCATATTGCTAGGTATTACTGTACTGTTGGAGCTAGAAACACAAGCATATTGCTAGGTATTACTGTTGGAGCTAGAAACACAAGCATATTGTTAGGTATTACTGTTGGAGCTAGAAACACAAGCATATTGTTAGGTATTACTGTTGGAGCTAGAAACACAAGCATATTGCTAGGTATTACTGTACTGTTGGAGCTATAAACACAAGCATATTGCTAGGTATTACTGTTGGAGCTAGAAACACAAGCATATTGCTAGGTATTACTGTACTGTTGTAGCTAGAAACACAAGCATATTGTTAGGTATTACTGTACTGTTGTAGCTAGAAACACAAGCATATTGCTAGGTATTACTGTTGGAGCTAGAAACACAAGCATATTGTTAGGTATTACTGTACTGTTGGAGCTAGAAACACAAGCATATTGTTAGGTATTACTGTACTGTTGGAGCTAGAAACACAAGCATATTGCTAGGTATTACTGTTGGAGCTAGAAACACAAGCATATTGCTAGGTATTACTGTACTGTTGGAGCTAGAAACACAAGCATATTGTTAGGTATTACTGTTGGAGCTAGAAACACAAGCATATTGTTAGGTATTACTGTACTGTTGGAGCTAGATACACAAGCATGTTGCTAGGTATTACTGTTGGAGCTAGAAACACAAGCACATTGTTAGGTATTACTGTTGGAGCTAGAAACACAAGCATATTGCTAGGTATTACTGTACTGTTGGAGCTAGAAACACAAGCATGTTGCTAGGTATTACTGTTGGAGCTAGAAACACAAGCACATTGTTAGGTATTACTGTTGGAGCTAGAAACACAAGCATATTGCTAGGTATTACTGTACTGTTGGAGCTAGAAACACAAGCATATTGCTAGGTATTACTGTTGGAGCTAGAAACACAAGCATATTGTTAGGTATTACTGTACTGTTGTAGCTAGAAACACAAGCATATTGTTAGGTATTACTGTACTGTTGGAGCTAGAAACACAAGCATATTGTTAGGTATTACTGTACTGTTGGAGCTAGAAACACAAGCATATTGCTAGGTATTACTGTTGGAGCTAGAAACACAAGCATATTATTAGGTATTACTGTTGGAGCTAGAAATACAAGCATATTGCTAGGTATTACTGTTGGAGCTAGAAACACAAGCATATTGCTAGGTATTACTGTACTGTTGTAGCTAGAAACACAAGCATATTGTTAGGTATTACTGTACTGTTGGAGATAGAAACACAAGCATATTGCTAGGTATTACTGTTGGAGCTAGAAACACAAGCATATTGCTAGGTATTACTGTACTGTTGGAGCTAGAAACACAAGCATATTGTTAGGTATTACTGTTGGAGCTAGAAACACAAGCATATTGCTAGGTATTACTGTACTGTTGGAGCTAGAAACACAAGCATATTGTTAGGTATTACTGTTGGAGCTAGAAACACAAGCATACTGCTAGGTATTACTGTTGGAGCTAGAAACACAAGCATATTGTTAGGTATTACTGTTGGAGCTAGAAACACAAGCATATTGCTAGGTATTACTGTTGGAGCTAGAAACACAAGCATATTGTTAGGTATTACTGTTGGAGCTAGAAACACAAGCATACTGCTAGGTATTACTGTACTGTTGGAGCTAGAAACACAAGCATATTGTTAGGTATTAATGTACTGTTGGAGCTAGAAACACAAGCATATTGCTAGGTATTACTGTTGGAGCTAGAAACACAAGCATATTGCTAGGTATTACTGTTGGAGCTAGAAACACAGCATATTGTTAGGTATTACTGTACTGTTGTAGCTAGAAACACAAGCATATTGTTAGGTATTACTGTACTGTTGTAGCTAGAAACACAAGCATATTGCTAGGTATTACTGTACTGTTGTAGCTAGAAACACAAGCATATTGTTAGGTATTACTGTACTGTTGGAGCTAGAAACACAAGCATATTGCTAGGTATTACTGTTGGAGCTAGAAACACAAGCATATTGCTAGGTATTACTGTACTGTTGGAGCTAGAAACACAAGCATATTGTTAGGTATTACTGTTGGAGCTAGAAACACAAGCATATTGCTAGGTATTACTGTACTGTTGGAGCTAGAAACACAAGCATATTGTTAGGTATTACTGTTGGAGCTAGAAACACAAGCATACTGCTAGGTATTACTGTTGGAGCTAGAAACACAAGCATATTGTTAGGTATTACTGTTGGAGCTAGAAACACAAGCATATTGCTAGGTATTACTGTTGGAGCTAGAAACACAAGCATACTGCTAGGTATTACTGTTGGAGCTAGAAACACAGGCATATTGTTAGGTATTACTGTTGGAGCTAGAAACACAAGCATATTGCTAGGTATTACTGTTGGAGCTAGAAACACAAGCATACTGCTAGGTATTACTGTTGGAGCTAGAAACACAAGCATATTGTTAGGTATTACTGTTGGAGCTAGAAACACAAGCATACTGCTAGGTATTACTGTTGGAGCTAGAAACACAAGCATATTGTTAGGTATTACTGTTGGAGCTAGAAACACAAGCATATTGCTAGGTATTACTGTTGGAGCTAGAAACACAAGCATATTGTTAGGTATTACTGTTGGAGCTAGAAACACAAGCATACTGCTAGGTATTACTGTACTGTTGGAGCTAGAAACACAAGCATATTGTTAGGTATTACTGTACTGTTGGAGCTAGAAACACAAGCATATTGCTAGGTATTACTGTTGGAGCTAGAAACACAAGCATATTGCTAGATATTACTGTTGGAGCTAGAAACACAAGCATATTGCTAGGTATTACTGTTGGAGCTAGAAACACAAGCATATTGCTAGGTATTACTGTTGGAGCTAGAAACACAAGCATACTGCTAGATATTACTGTTGGAGCTAGAAACACAAGCATATTGCTAGGTATTACTGTTGGAGCTAGAAACACAAGCATATTGCTAGGTATTACTGTTGGAGCTAGAAACACAAGCATATTGCTAGGTATTACTGTTGGAGCTAGAAACACAGGCATATTGTTAGGTATTACTGTTGGAGCTAGAAACACAAGCATACTGCTAGATATTACTGTTGGAGCTAGAAACACAAGCATATTGCTAGGTATTACTGTTGGAGCTAGAAACACAAGCATATTGCTAGGTATTACTGTTGGAGCTAGAAACACAAGCATATTGCTAGGTATTACTGTTGGAGCTAGAAACACAGGCATATTGTTAGGTATTACTGTTGGAGCTAGAAACACAAGCATATTGCTAGGTATTACTGTTGGAGCTAGAAACACAAGCATACTGCTAGGTATTACTGTTGGAGCTAGAAACACAAGCATATTGTTAGGTATTACTGTTGGAGCTAGAAACACAAGCATACTGCTAGGTATTACTGTTGGAGCTAGAAACACAAGCATATTGTTAGGTATTACTGTTGGAGCTAGAAACACAAGCATATTGCTAGGTATTACTGTTGGAGCTAGAAACACAAGCATATTGTTAGGTATTACTGTTGGAGCTAGAAACACAAGCATACTGCTAGGTATTACTGTACTGTTGGAGCTAGAAACACAAGCATATTGTTAGGTATTACTGTACTGTTGGAGCTAGAAACACAAGCATATTGCTAGGTATTACTGTTGGAGCTAGAAACACAAGCATATTGCTAGATATTACTGTTGGAGCTAGAAACACAAGCATATTGCTAGGTATTACTGTTGGAGCTAGAAACACAAGCATATTGCTAGGTATTACTGTTGGAGCTAGAAACACAAGCATACTGCTAGATATTACTGTTGGAGCTAGAAACACAAGCATATTGCTAGGTATTACTGTTGGAGCTAGAAACACAAGCATATTGCTAGGTATTACTGTTGGAGCTAGAAACACAAGCATATTGCTAGATATTACTGTTGGAGCTAGAAACACAGGCATATTGTTAGGTATTACTGTTGGAGCTAGAAACACAAGCATATTGCTAGGTATTACTGTTGGAGCTAGAAACACAAGCATACTGCTAGGTATTACTGTTGGAGCTAGAAACACAAGCATATTGTTAGGTATTACTGTTGGAGCTAGAAACACAAGCATACTGCTAGGTATTACTGTTGGAGCTAGAAACACAAGCATATTGTTAGGTATTACTGTTGGAGCTAGAAACACAAGCATATTGCTAGGTATTACTGTTGGAGCTAGAAACACAAGCATATTGTTAGGTATTACTGTTGGAGCTAGAAACACAAGCATACTGCTAGGTATTACTGTACTGTTGGAGCTAGAAACACAAGCATATTGTTAGGTATTACTGTACTGTTGGAGCTAGAAACACAAGCATATTGCTAGGTATTACTGTTGGAGCTAGAAACACAAGCATATTGCTAGATATTACTGTTGGAGCTAGAAACACAAGCATATTGCTAGGTATTACTGTTGGAGCTAGAAACACAAGCATATTGCTAGGTATTACTGTTGGAGCTAGAAACACAAGCATACTGCTAGATATTACTGTTGGAGCTAGAAACACAAGCATATTGCTAGGTATTACTGTTGGAGCTAGAAACACAAGCATATTGCTAGGTATTACTGTTGGAGCTAGAAACACAAGCATATTGCTAGATATTACTGTTGGAGCTAGAAACACATTGCTAAAATCCGCAAATCTGTGTGCTCGACCAATAAACGTTGATTTGATGTGTCGAGATGTTTGCTTTTGGTAACACTTTCCAAGCCAATTAAAGCACTTGAATTGAATTGAGAGATAATAGAGAAAACGAGGGAGAGAGAGACAGAGCGATCCCAGTGCATCATCATGCTCTTAATACAGGGTGGGCTATTTACAGCTTCCCTGGCAGCCAGCCCTCCCCTAACCCCTGCCTCATCCCCCTTGCTCTACCCCCTCCCTCATCCCCCACTCTCTACCCACTCCCTCATCCCCCACTCTCTACCCACTCCCTCATCCCCCACTCTCTACCCACTCCAGGCAGCAGATCCACCACACACCAGGCTCCCTGTGCCATGGGTGTGTGTGTACGAGTGTGTGTGTGTGTGTGTGTGTGCCACGCAGACAGATGGACAGGGAATCTGTGGGTGTTTTCAGGGCAACTCTGACGCTGCTGTCCTTTTAAACAGAATGGTCCTACCTCCTAACGGAACGGTCCTACCTCCTAACGGAACGTTCCTACCTCCTAACGGAACAGTCCTACCCCCTAACGGAACGGTCCTACCTCCTAACGGAACGGTCCTACCTCCTAACGGAACGTTCCTACCTCCTAACGGAACAGTCCTACCCCCTAACGGAACGGTCCTACCTCCTAACGGAACGGTCCTACCTCCTAACGGAACGGTCCTACCTCCTAACGGAACAGTCCTACCTCCTAACGGAACAGTCCTACCTCCTAACGGAACCGTCCTACCTCCTGACGGAACGGTCCTACCTCCTAACGGAACGGTCCTACCTCCTAACCGCTCTCTCCTAACCGGAGCTCTCTCCTAACCAGAGCTCTCTGCTAACCGTAGCTCTCTCCTAACCAGAGCTCTCTCCCAACCAGAGCTCTCTGCTAACCGGAGCTCTCTCTAAACCAGAGCTCTCTCTAAACCAGAGCTCTCTCTAAACCAGAGCTCTCTCTTAACCAGAGCTCTCTCTAAACCAGAGCTCTCTCTAAACCAGAGCTCTCTCTTAACCAGAGCTCTCTCTTAACCAGAGCTCCCTGCTAACCGGAGCTCTCTCCTAACCAGAGCTCTCTCCCAACCAGAGCTCTCTGCTAACCGGAGCTCTCTCTAAACCAGAGCTCTCTCTTAACCAGAGCTCTCTGCTAACCGGAGCTCTCTCTAAACCAGAGCTCTCTCTTAACCAGAGCTCTCTGCTAACCAGAGCTCTCTGCTAACCAGAGCTCTCTGCTAACCAGAGCTCTCTCTAAACCAGAGCTCTCTCTTAACCAGAGCTCTCTCTTAAACAGAGCTCTCTCCTAACCAGAGCTCTCTGCTAACCAGAGCTCTCTGCTAACCACAGCTCTCTGCTAACCAGAGCTCTCTCCTAACCAGAGCTCTCTCCTAACCAGAGCTCTCTCTTAACCAGAGCTCTCTCCTAACCAGAGCTCTCTCTAAACCAGAACTCTCTCCCAACCAGAGCTCTCTCCTAACCAGAGTTCTCTCTGAACCAGAGCTCTCTCCCAACCAGAGCTCTCTCCCAACCAGAGCTCTCTCTAAACCAGAACTCTCTCTATACCAGAGCTCTCTCTAAACCAGAGCTCTCTCTAAACCGGAGCTCTCTCTATCTGTGATAAATGAAAAGGCAGGGAAAACACTCACATGGGACTGAACACAAAGGGGGGGGGGGGGGGGGGGGGCTGTCTAAGCACGCAAGCGCGCACACACACACACGCACGTCTGGAACTACCGACTCAGAAAGATAGATTGACTGCAGGGTGGTGGTGACAAAGGCGGATGGACGGACGGACGAGAGGAGGGAGAGCGTGATTTAATGAATGATAGACACGAGGGGAGTGTACATTTCCTGCTATACGTCTCAGGCTCAGCTACCTGGCTTAAGGCTTCCATATTTCTGATACGATCCCTGTCTGTTCGTCTGTGTGTGTGTGTGTGTGTGTGTGTGTGTTTGTGTGTGTGTGTGTGTGTGTGTGTGGTCGGCATCTGAGCTGAAAGAGAGTCCCCCAGGGAGCATTGATCCAACGTAATGAGTTTTTGTGGAAAGGGCCCTCTCTCTCGTCTCCCTCTCTCTCCTCTCCATCTCTCTCTTCTCCCTCCTCTCCTTCCTCTCCCTCTCTCTCCTCTCCCTCTCTCTCCCCTCCCTCTCTCTCCTCTCCCTCTCTCTCCTCTCCCTCTCTCTCCTCTCCCTCTCTCTCCTCTTTCTCCTCTCCCTCTCAAATCAAATCAAATTTTATTTGTCACATACATATGGTTAGCAGATGTTAATGCGAGTGTAGCGAAATGCTTGTGCTTCTAGTTCCGACAATGCAGTAATAGCCAACAAGTAATCTAACTAACAATTCCAAAACTACTGTCTTGTACACAGTGTAAGGGGATAAAGAATATGTACATAAGGATATATGAATGAGTGATGGTACAGAGCAGCATAGGCAAGATACAGTAGATGGTATCGAGTACAGTATATACATATGAGATGAGTATGTAAACAAAGTGGCATAGTTTAAAGTGGCTAGTGATACATGTATTACATAAGGATACAGTCGATGATATAGAGTACAGTATATACGTATGCATATGAGATTAATAATTTAGGGTAAGTAACATTATATAAGGTAGCATTGTTTAAAGTGGCTAGTGATATATTTACATCATTTCCCATCAATTCCCATTATTAAAGTGGCTGGAGTTGAGTCAGTGTCAGTGTCAGTGTGTTGGCAGCAGCCACTCAATGTTAGTGGTGGCTGTTTAACAGTCTGATGGCCTTGAGATAGAAGCTGTTTTTCAGTCTCTAGGTCCCAGCTTTGATGCACCTGTACTGACCTCGCCTTCTGGATGATAGCGGGGTGAACAGGCAGTGGCTCGGGTGGTTGATGTCCTTGATGATCTTTATGGCCTTCCTGTGACATCGGGTGGTGTAGGTGTCCTGGAGGGCAGGTAGTTTGCCCCCGGTGATGTGTTGTGCAGACCTCACTTCCCTCTGGAGAGCCTTACGGTTGAGGGCGGAGCAGTTGCCGTACCAGGCAGTTATACAGCCCGCCAGGATGCTCTCGATTGTGCATCTGTAGAAGTTTGTGAGTGCTTTTGGTGACAAGCCGAATTTCTTCAGCCTCCTGAGGTTGAAGAGGAGCTGCTGCGCCTTCTTCACAATGCTGTCTGTGTGAGTGGACCAATTCAGTTTGTCTGTGATGTGTATGCCGAGGAACTTAAAACTTGCTACCCTCTCCACTACTGTTCCATCGATGTGGATAGGGGGTGTTCAATCTGCTGTTTCCTGAAGTCCACAATCATCTCCTTAGTTTTGTTGACGTTGAGTGTGAGGTTATTTTCCTGACACCACACTCCGAGGGCCCTCACCTCCTCCCTGTAGGCCGTCTCGTCGTTGTTGGTAATCAAGCCTACCACTGTTGTGTCGTCCGCAAACTTGATGATTGAGTTGGAGGCGTGCGTGGCCAAGCAGTCGTGGGTGAACAGGGAGAACAGGAGAGGGCTCAGAACGCACCCTTGTGGGGCCCCAGTGTTGAGGATCAGCGGGGAGGAGATGTTGTTGCCTACCCTCACCACCTGGGGGCGGCCCGTCAGGAAGTCCAGTACCCAGTTGCACAGGGCGGGGTCGAGACCCAGGGTCTCGAGCTTGATGACGAGCTTGGAGGGTACTATGGTGTTGAATGCCGAGCTGTAGTCAATGAGCAGCATTCTCACATAGGTATTCCTCTTGTCCAGATGGGTTAGGGCAGTGTGCAGTGTGGTTGAGATTGCATCGTCTGTGGACCTATTTGGGCGGTAAGCAAATTGGAGTGGGTCTAGGGTGTCAGGTAGGGTGGAGGTGATATGGTCCTTGACTAGTCTCTCAAAGCACTTCATGATGACGGAAGTGAGTGCTACGGGGCGGTAGTCGTTTAGCTCAGTTACCTTAGCTTTCTTGGGAACAGGAACAATGGTGGCCCTCTTGAAGCATGTGGGAACAGCAGACTGGTATAGGGATTGATTGAATATGTCCGTAAACACACCGGCCAGCTGGTCTGCGCATGCTCTGAGGGCGCGGCTGGGGATGCCGTCTGGGCCTGCAGCCTTGCGAGGGTTAACACGTTTAAATGTCTTACTCACCTCGGCTGCAGTGAAGGAGAGACCGCATGTTTTCGTTGCAGGCCGTGTCAGTGGCACTGTATTGTCCTCAAAGCGGGCAAAAAAGTTATTTAGTCTGCCTGGGAGCAGGACATCCTGGTCCGTGACTGGGCTGGATTTCTTCCTGTAGTCCGTGATTGACTGTAGACCCTGCCACATGCCTCTTGTGTCTGAGCCGTTGAATTGAGATTCTACTTTGTCTCTGTACTGACGCTTAGCTTGTTTGATAGCCTTGCGGAGGGAATAGCTGCACTGTTTGTATTCGGTCATGTTACCAGACACCTTGCCCTGATTAAAAGCAGTGGTTTGCGCTTTCAGTTTCACGCGAATGCTGCCATCAATCCACGGTTTCTGGTTAGGGAATGTTTTAATCGTTGCTATAGGAACGACATCTTCAACGCACGTTCTAATGAACCCAAATCAGCGTATTCGTCAATGTTGTTGTCTGACGCAATACGAAACATGTCCCAGTCCACGTGATGGAAGCAGTCTTGGAGTGTGGAGTCAGCTTGGTCGGACCAGCGTTGGACAGACCTCAGCGTGGGAGCCTCTCTCTCTCCTCTCCCTCTCTCTCCTCTCTCTCTCTCTCTCCTCTCCCTCTCTCTCCTCTCCCTCCTCTCCCTCTCTCTCCTCTCCCCTCCCTCTCTCTCCTCTCCCTCCTCTCCCTCTCTCTCCTCTCCCCTCCCTCTCTCTCCTCTCCCTCTCTCTCCCTCTCTCTCCTCTCCCCTCCCTCTCTCTCCTCTCCCTCTCTTGCTGTGTCTTTTACGCTCTTTCTCCCCCTCCCACCCAATGGACAGCCCACCTCACACCATATTTATTATCAGGTTAGAGACATCACTGTGGGATGAATCCTTTCATCCTTACAACCGGTTCTTTCATTGAACTGGGTACAAGAAACGATTATGTTTTATAACGAGGCTATATAATTATAGCATTTCATCTTCATGCATGTTTTTTTTTTAAAACAACTCTATTTGGCTGAATGTAATAATAACTAGCACAAAAAAAATAAGTTGTCAAAAACATGGCTAGGAAAGTACAATCACATTTTTATAATTGAACAATATTGTTCTCTCTATTAGTTAAGAGGAAGCAAAACATAATTATGTTCTTCTTTGTGACGTCACAGCAGCTGCACGTGTCCATCAGCTGATTCTAGATCAGCACTCCTCCTCTGAATACAGCATTGTAAAGAGTCTCAGAGCAAGAGCGCTGATCTAGGATCGGCGTGAGATTCGGCTTGCCTGTTGACATCACCAGGCGGTAAATTGGTTAATAGACCAATAAGAAAGAGAGTCCCAAATCTCTCTGCCAATAACAAAGAGAGTTCCAAACCTCTCTGCCAATAACAAAGAGAGTTCCAAACCTCTCTGACAATTACAGCTAGTTTTCCCCACCCAAAAATACCACAGCTCAACGTCCATATCAAAACAAATACACTTGTAACGTATTCAGACCCCTTCAATTTTTCCACATTTTTGTTACATTACAGCCTTATTCTAAAAGTGATTAAATAACTAAAAAATCCTCATCAATCTTCACACAATGCCCCATAATGACATCACAATACCCCATAATGACATCACAATTCCCCATAATGACATCACAATACCCCATAATGACAAGTGAAAACAGTTTTTATTAATTTTTGGCAAATTTATTACAAATCAAAAAACTGAAATACGTTCTTTACATAAGTATTCAGACCCTTTGCTATGAGACTCGAAATTAAGCTCAGGTACATCCTGTTTCCATTGACCATCCTTGAGATGTTTCTACAACTTGTTTGGAGTCCACCTGTGGTAAATTTAATTGATTGGACATGATTTAGAAAGGCACACAGCTGTCTATATAAGGTCCCACAGTTGACAGTGCAGGTCAGAGCAAAAAAACAAGCCATGAGGTTGAAGGAATTGAAGGAATTGTCCGTAGAGCTCCGAGACAGGATTGTCACGTGTAGTAGACCTTACAGGTCTGGGGAAGGGTACAAAAAATATGTCTGCAGCATTGAAGGTCCCCAAGAACACAGTGGCCTCCATCATTCTTAAATGGAACAAGTTTAGAACCACCTAGACTCTTCCTAGAGCTGGCCGCCTGGCCAAACTGACCAATCAGGGGAGAAGAGCCTTGATCAAGGAGGTGACCAAGAACCCGAGGACAGAGCTCCAGTGTTCCTCTGTGGAGATGGGAGAAACTTCCAGAAGGACAACCATCTCTGCAGCACTCCACCAATCAGGCCTTTATGGTAGAGTGGCCAGATGGAAGCCACTCCTCAGTAAAAGGCACATAACAATAACTGCTTGGAGATTTCCAAAAGGCACCTAATGACTCTCAAACCATGAGAAACCAGATTCTCTGGTCTGATGAAACCAAGATTGAACTCTTTGGCCTGAATGCCAAGAATCACGTCTGGAGGAAACCTGGCACTATCCCTACGGTGAAGCATGGTGGTGACAGTATCATGCTGTGGGGATGTTTGTGGCAGGGACTAGGAGACTAGTCAGGATCGAGGGAAAAATGAACGGAGCAAAGTACAGAGAGATCCTTGATGAAGTCCTGAGTGCTCAGGAGCAGGTTCTCAGACTGGGGGCGAAGCTTCACGTTCCAACAGTACAACGAGCCGAAGTACACAGCCAAGATAACGCAGGACAAATCTCTGAATGTCCATCTCTGGATAGACCTGAAAATAGCTGTGCAGCAACACTTCTCATCCAACCTGACAGAGCTTGAGAGGATCTGCAGAGATGAAACTCCCCAAATACAGGCGTGCCAAGCTTGTAGCGTCATACCCAAGAAGACTGGAGGCTGTAATCGCTGCCAAAGGTGCTTCAACAAAGTCCTGAGTATAGGGTCTGATTGTAAATGTTTCTTCTGCTTTGGCTTTGTCATTTTGGGGTAGAGACCAATTGGGCTGTTTGTCTGTGTGTGTGTGTGTGTGTGTGTGTGTGTGTGTGTGTGTGTGTGTGTGTGTGTGTGTGTGTGTGTGTGTGTGTGTTTGTCTGTGTGTGTGTGTGTGTGTGTGTGTGTGTGTGTGTGTGTGTGTGTGTGTGTGTGTGTTTGTCTGTGTGTGTGTGTGTGTGTGTGTGTGTGTGTGTGTGTGTGTGTGTGTGTGTGTGTGTGTGTGTGTGTGTGTGTGATTCTACAACTGAACAATTAAGATATTAGAGGACACGGACTCTTCCTCCATCCACCACACAGAGAGGTTGTAGCCCAAATGGCACCCTATTCCCCGCATTTGGGCCCTCTTCAAGAGTAATGAACTCCATAGAGAATAGGGTGCCAATTAGACTTGTGTCAAAAGCAGTGCATTAAATAGGGAATAGGGTGCCATTTGGATTCGTGTCAAAAGCAGTGCACTAAATAGGGAATAGGGTGCCATTTGGACTCGTGTCAAAAGCAGTGCACTAAATAGTGAATCGGGTGCCATTTGGATTCCAGACTAAAGTAGTGCACTAAATAGTGAATAGGATGCCATTTGGATTCCAGCCTAAAGTAGTGCACTAAATAGTGAATCGGGTGCCATTTGGATTCCAGTCTAAAGTAGTGCACTAAATAGTGAATAGGGTGCCATTTGGATTCCACACTAAAGTAGTGCACTAAATACTGAATAGGATGCCATTTGGATTCCAGTCTAAAGTAGTGCATTAAATAGGGAATAGGATGCAATTTGGGACTCAAACCATTTGAGCTGTTCAGCTGTTGAACTTGAGATGACGGCATTAAAACCATAAAATGGTTTAAAATGGCAACTAAAGGGGCAGAAGGAGACGATCCAACAGGATATGATGTTCCTGTGTGTTCATGTATCAGCAACAGGTTGAATTTAGTTGAGTTGACACATTACTTCCACTACGTTTATTTATTTTAGCATTTCATAAAGATCTAAAATGAATAAATCAACACCTTTTTGTTCTGTACTGTGATTCAACATGCTCCTGCAAAGTTCACCTGTTAAGCAGAAAGCACTTCAAAAACGGTTGTGTTTAAATCCCCACAGATGGACACCACTGGCCCATCTTTGACCTCCATACAGATGGAAACCACTGGCCCATCTTTGACTTCCCTACAGATGGAAACCACTGGCCCATCTTTGACTTCCCCACAGATGGAAACCACTGGCCCATCTTTGACTTCCCCACAGACGGAAACCACAGGCCCATCTTTGACTTCCCCACAGATGGAAACCACTGGCCCATCTTTGACCTCCCTACAGATGGAAACCACTGGCCCATCTTTGACCTCCATACAGATGGAAACCACTGGCCCATCTTTGACCTCCCTACAGATGAAAACCACTGGCCCATCTTTGACCTCCCTACAGATGGAAACCACTGGCCCATCTTTGACTTCCCTACAGATGGAAACCACTGACCCATCTTTGACTTCCCTACAGATGGAAACCACTGGCCCATCTTTGACTTCCCTACAGATGGAAACCACTGGCCCATCTTTGACTTCCCTACAGATGGAAACCACAGGCCCATCTTTGACTTCCCTACAGATTGAAACCACTGGCCCATCTTTGACTTCCCTACAGATGGAAACCACTGGCCCATCTTTGACTTCCCCACAGATGGACACCACTGACCCATATTTTACTTCCGTACAGATGGAAACCACTGGCCCATCTTTGACTTCCCCACAGATGGAAACCACTGGCCCATCTTTGACTTCCTTACAGATGGAAACCACTGGCCCATCTTTGACTTCCCCACAGATGGAAACCACTGGCCCATCTTTGACCTCCCTACAGATGGAAACCACTGGCCCATCTTTGACTTCCCTACAGATGGAAACCACTGGCCCATCTTTGACTTCCCCACAGATGGAAACCACTGGCCCATCTTTGACTTCCCCACAGATGGAAACCACTGGCCCATCTTTGACTTCCCCACAGATGGAAACCACAGGCCCATCTTTGACCTCCATACAGATGGAAACCACAGGCCCATCTTTGACCTCCATACAGATGGAAACCACTGGCCCATCTTTGACCTCCCTACAGATGGAAACCACTGGCCCATCTTTGACCTCCCTACAGATGGAAACCACTGGCCCATCTTTGACCTCCCTACAGATGGAAACCACTGGCCCATCTTTGACCTCCCTACAGATGGAAACCACAGGCCCATCGTTGACCTCCCTACAGATGGAAACCACTGGCCCATCGTTGACCTCCCTACAGATGGAAACCACTGGCCCATCTTTGACCTCCCTACAGATGGAAACCACAGGCCCATCGTTGACCTCCCTACAGATGGAAACCACTGGCCCATCGTTGACCTCCCTACAGATGGAAACCACTGGCCCATCTTTGACCTCCCTACAGATGGAAACCACTGGCCCATCTTTGACCTCCATACAGATGGAAACCACTGGCCCATCTTTGACCTCCCTACAGATGGAAACCACAGGCCCATCGTTGACCTCCCTACAGATGGAAACCACTGGCCCATCGTTGACCTCCCTACAGATGGAAACCACTGGCCCATCTTTGACCTCCCTACAGATGGAAACCACTGGCCCATCGTTGACCTCCCTACAGATGGAAACCACTGGCCCATCGTTGACCTCCCTACAGATGGAAACCACTGACCCATCGTTGACCTCCCTACAGATGGAAACCACTGGCCCATCGTTGACCTCCCTACAGATGGAAACCACTGGCCCATCTTTGACCTCCATACAGATGGAAACCACTGGCCCATCTTTGACCTCCCTACAGATGGAAACCACAGGCCCATCTTTGACTTCCCCACAGATGGAAACCACTGGCCCATCTTTGACCTCCCTACAGATGGAAACCACTGGCCCATCTTTGACCTCCATACAGATGGAAACCACTGGCCCATCTTTGACCTCCCTACAGATGGAAACCACTGGCCCATCTTTGACCTCCATACAGATGGAAACCACTGGCCCATCTTTGACCTCCCTACAGATGGAAACCACTGGCCCATCTTTGACCTCCATACAGATGGAAACCACTGGCCCATCTTTGACCTCCCTACAGATGGAAACCACTGGCCCATCTTTGACTTCCCTACAGATGGAAACCACTGGCCCATCTTTGACCTCCCTACAGATGGAAACCACTGGCCCATCTTTGACCTCCCTACAGATGGAAACCACTGGCCCATCTTTGACCTCCATACAGATGGAAACCACAGGCCCATCTTTGACTTCCCTACAGATGGAAACCACTGGCCCATCTTTGACCTCCATACAGATGGAAACCACAGGCCTATCTTTGACTTCCCTACAGATGGAAACCACTGGCCCATCGTTGACCTCCCTACAGATGGACACCACAGGCCCATCTTTGACTTCCCTACAGATGGAAACCACTGGCCCATCTTTGACCTCCATACAGATGGAAACCACAGGCCCATCGTTGACTTCCCTACAGATGGAAACCACTGGCCCATCTTTGACTTCCCTACAGATGGAAACCACTGGCCCATCTTTGACCTCCATACAGATGGAAACCACTGGCCCATCTTTGACCTCCATACAGATGGAAACCACTGGCCCATCTTTGACCTCCATACAGATGGAAACCACTGGCCCATCTTTGACCTCCATACAGATGGAAACCACTGGCCCATCTTTGACCTCCCTACAGATGGAAACCACTGGCCCATCTTTGACCTCCCTACAGATGGAAACCACTGGCCCAACTTTGACCTCCATACAGATGGAAACCACTGGCCCATCTTTGACCTCCCTACAGATGGAAACCACTGGCCCATCTTTGACTTCCCTACAGATGGAAACCACTGGCCCATCTTTGACCTCCATACAGATGGAAACCACTGGCCCATCTTTGACCTCCATACAGATGGAAACCACTGGCCCATCTTTGACCTCCATACAGATGGAAACCACTGGCCCATCTTTGACCTCCATACAGATGGAAACCACTGGCCCATCTTTGACCTCCCTACAGATGGAAACCACTGGCCCATCTTTGACCTCCCTACAGATGGAAACCACTGGCCCATCTTTGACCTCCATACAGATGGAAACCACTGGCCCATCTTTGACCTCCCTACAGATGGAAACCACTGGCCCATCTTTGACCTCCCTACAGATGGAAACCACAGGCCCATCGTTGACCTCCCTACAGATGGAAACCACAGGCCCATCGTTGACCTCCCTACAGATGGAAACCACTGGCCCATCTTTGATCTCCATACAGATGGAAACCACTGGCCCATCGTTGACCTCCCTACAGATGGAAACCACAGGCCCATCTTTGACCTCCCTACAGATGGAAACCACTGGCCAATCGTTGACCTCCCTACAGATGGAAAGCACTGGCCCATCTTTGACCTCCCTACAGATGGAAACCACAGGCCCATCTTTGACCTCCCTACAGATGGAAACCACTGGCCAATCGTTGACCTCCCTACAGATGGAAACCACAGGCCCATCTTTGACCTCCCTACAGATGGAAACCACAGGCCCATCTTTGACCTCCCTACAGATGGAAACCACTGGCCCATCGTTGACCTCCCTACAGATGGAAACCACAGGCCCATCTTTGACCTCCCTACAGATGGAAACCACTGGCCAATCGTTGACCTCCCTACAGATGGAAACCACAGGCCCATCTTTGACCTCCCTACAGATGGAAACCACAGGCCCATCTTTGACCTCCCTACAGATGGAAACCACTGGCCCATCGTTGACCTCCCTACAGATGGAAACCACTGGCCCATCTTTGACCTCCCTACAGATGGACACCACTGGCCCATCTTTGACCTCCATACAGATGGAAACCACTGGCCCATCTTTGACCTCCATACAGATGGAAACCACTGGCCCATCTTTGACCTCCATACAGATGGAAACCACAGGCCCATCTTTGACCTCCATACAGATGGAAACCACTGGCCCATCTTTGACCTCCATACAGATGGAAACCACTGGCCCATCTTTGACCTCCATACAGATGGAAACCACTGGCCCATCTTTGACCTCCCTACAGATGGAAACCACAGGCCCATCTTTGACCTCCATACAGATGGAAACCACTGGCCCATCTTTGACCTCCCTACAGATGGAAACCACTGGCCCATCTTTGACCTCCCTACAGATGGAAACCACTGGCCCATCGTTGACCTCCATACAGATGGAAACCACTGGCCCATCGTTGACTTCCCTACAGATGGAAACCACTGGCCCATCTTTGACCTCCCTACAGATGGAAACCACTGGCCCATCTTTGACCTCCCTACAGATGGAAACCACTGGCCCATCGTTGACCTCCATACAGATGGAAACCACTGGCCCATCGTTGACTTCCCTACAGATGGAAACCACTGGCCCATCGTTGACCTCCATACAGATGGAAACCACTGGCCCATCGTTGACCTCCATACAGATGGAAACCACTGGCCCATCGTTGACCTCCCTACAGATGGAAACCACTGGCCCATCGTTGACCTCCCTACAGATGGAAACCACTGGCCCATCGTTGACCTCCATACAGATGGAAACCACTGGCCCATCGTTGACCTCCCTACAGATGGAAACCACAGGCCCATCTTTGACCTCCCTACAGATGGAAACCACTGGCCCATCTTTGACTTCCCTACAGATGGAAACCACTGGCCCATCGTTGACCTCCATACAGATGGAAACCACTGGCCCATCGTTGACCTCCATACAGATGGAAACCACTGGCCCATCGTTGACCTCCCTACAGATGGAAACCACTGGCCCATCGTTGACTTCCCCACAGATGGACACCACTGACCCATCTTTGACCTCCCTACAGATGGAAACCACTGGCCCATCGTTGACTTCCCCACAGATGGACACCACTGACCCATCTTTGACCTCCATACAGATGGAAACCACTGGCCCATCGTTGACCTCCATACAGATGGAAACCACTGGCCCATCGTTGACCTCCATACAGATGGAAACCACTGGCCCATCGTTGACCTCCATACAGATGGAAACCACTGGCCCATCGTTGACCTCCATACAGATGGAAACCACTGGCCCATCTTTGACTTCCCTACAGATGGAAACCACTGGCCCATCGTTGACCTCCCTACAGATGGAAACCACTGGCCCATCGTTGACTTCCCCACAGATGGACACCACTGACCCATCTTTGACCTCCATACAGATGGAAACCACTGGCCCATCTTTGACCTCCATACAGATGGAAACCACTGGCCCATCTTTGACCTCCATACAGATGGAAACCACTGGCCCATCGTTGACCTCCATACAGATGGAAACCACTGGCCCATCTTTGACCTCCCTACAGATGGAAACCACAGGCCCATCGTTGACTTCCCCACAGATGGACACCACTGGCCCATCTTTGACCTCCATACAGATGGAAACCACTGGCCCATCTTTGACCTCCCTACAGATGGAAACCACTGGCCCATCGTTGACTTCCCCACAGATGGACACCACTGACCCATCTTTGACCTCCATACAGATGGAAACCACTGGCCCATCTTTGACCTCCATACAGATGGAAACCACTGGCCCATCTTTGACCTCCATACAGATGGAAACCACTGGCCCATCGTTGACCTCCATACAGATGGAAACCACTGGCCCATCGTTGACCTCCCTACAGATGGAAACCACTGGCTTTGCCATCTATTGTTATCTATATGTTAAATAAAAGTAAATAAAGGTGAAGAAGAAAATAAATCTCTAAACTTTATCATTTTCCATAGATTGCGTCCGTGAACACGCCATAGAAATAGTTACTGTAACGGTTTTCTTTAGGTGAAGTAGAGGCGGACCAAAACGCAGCGTGGTTATATTGATTCGTGTTTAATAAAAAAAGATAAACACGAACACTACGAAACAACAAACGTGGAAAACCAAAAACAGCCCTGTCTGGTGCAAAACACAGAGACAGGAACAATCACCCACAAACAAACAGTGAAACCCAGGCTACCTAAATATGGTTCCCAATCAGAGACAATGACTAACACCTGCCTCTGATTGAGAACCACATCAGGCCAGACATAGAAATAGACAAACAAGACATCCTTCATAGAATGCCCACTCAGATCACACCCTGACCAACCAAAACATAGAAACATACAAAGCAAACTATGGTCAGGGTGTGACAGTTAGAAAGTATAAATGAAGCTGCATTGTATTGGACACGGTGTAACCTTTGGTATGTATGATTGGGAAACTATTCTACACCGTGAATATTTTTTTACATGACACCGTACAGCAACGTCAAGTCAGCCAGTGGTCATGGTTCTCACAGGGGAAGTCAAACGATAGGCTACAATGACTTTGCTCGGGGTCATTAACGCCGCCAATTACATGTACTGTAACTATACGTTTTCTTGATTTTTTAAATTATTTTGCGGGTGTCTTTTTCACTATCTGGATTGACACTTGTGGCTAAAGTTCCACCAGTCTGCTCTTTCCATGTGAAAGCTATTATCCCTTTATTGATGTGGATGGAGATGGACGGGAGGAGAAGAAAATCAGGTTAAAAGAAGAGTTTTTACATGGGTTGGGTTTGTGAGCCATTCAGAGGGTGAACGGACAAGACAAAATATTTAAGTGCCTTTGAACGGGGTTATGGCAGTAGGTGTCAGGGGCACCGGGTTTGTGTCAAGAACTGCAACGCTGCTGGGGTTTTCACACAACAGTTTCCTGTGTTGTATCAAGAATGGTCCACCATCCAAAGGACATTCAGCTAACTTGACACAACTGTAGAAATAATTGGAGTCAACATTGGGCCAGCATCCCTGTGGAACGCTTTCAACACCTTGTAGAGAAACAATCTGAGATGGTGAGTGTTGAAATCTTCTTTCTTGTGCCTCTTGAGGTGGAACGACCCAGCCGTTAAATTCCACAATCTCCTAAAGGAACGCTACGCCCAAACCTCCCATCGCAAAGCCCTAACCTTCTAGGAGATTAACCTAGAGAATATCCCATCAGCCAGCTGGTTCTGGGACTCTGTTCACAAACAGACACCGCAAAGCCCCTGTTTCTAACAACAGAAAGGATTTCAGACCAATCTGCGATGGTGGGGGTAAAAATCCTCTTTCGGGTGCATTTTTGAGATGGAACGACCCAGCAGCAATTTCAAAAGATCTGCCTTTTTAGTCATCTTCACTCAGTGGGAAGGATTAACACACACTTTGAGTGTTTACAGTTCTACAGATGTTTTTGTATTAGTTGTTCAGTTCGAAAAGTGAATCTCCCTTTAGCCATGACTACAGTAGATTTTAGCATAGAGCAAAAGAGGAGAAAATGATCTCAAATCAAATCAAAGTTTATTTGTCACGTGTAGTAGACCTTACAGTGAAATGCTGAATACAACAGGTGTAGTAGACCTCACAGTGAAATGCTGAATACAACAGGTGTAGTAGACCTTACAGTGAAATGCTGAATACAACAGGTGTAGTAGACCTCACAGTGAAATGCTGAATACAACAGGTGTAGTAGACCTTACAGTGAAATGCTGAATACAACAGGTGTAGTAGACCTCACAGTGAAATGCTGAATACAACAGGTGTAGTAGACCTTACAGTGAAATGCTGAATACAACAGGTGTAGTAGACCTTACAGTGAAATGCTGAATACAACAGGTGTAGGTAGACCTTACCGGTAGACCTTATTTAAAGGCTCTAACCAATAGTTGTCATTGTAGATTAAAGGGATACCTCAGGATTTTGGCAATGAACTAGCGTCAGCGCAATGACTGGGAGTCTATGGGTATCTGCTAGCAGGGCGTCTATGGGTATCTGCTAGCAGGGCGTCTATGGGTATCTGCTAGCAGGGCGTCTATTGGTATCTGCTAGCAGGGCGTCTATTGGTATCTGCTAGCAGGGCGTCTATTGGTATCTGATAGCAGGGCGTCTATGGGTATCTGCTAGCAGGGCGTCTATGGGTATCTGCTAGCAAGGCGTCTATGGGTATCTGCTAGCAGGGCGTCTATGGGTATCTGCTAGCAGGGCGTCTATGGGTATCTGCTAGCAGGGCGTCTATGGGTATCTGCTAGCAGGGCGTCTATGGGTATCTGCTAGCAGGGCGTCTATGGGTATCTGCTAGCAGGGCGTCTATGGGTATCTGCTAGCAGGGCGTCTATGGGCATCTGCTAGCAGGGAGTCTATAGGTATCTGCTAGCAGGGCGTCTATGGGTATCTGCTAGCAAGGCGTCTATGGGTATCTGCTAGCAGGGCGTCTATGGGTATCTGCTAGCAGGGCGTCTATTGGTATCTGCTAGCAGGGCGTCTATTGGTATCTGATAGCAGGGCGTCTATGGGTATCTGCTAGCAGGGCGTCTATGGGTATCTGCTAGCAGGGCGTCTATGGGTATCTGCTAGCAGGGCGTCTATGGGTATCTGCTAGCAGGGCGTCTATGGGTATCTGCTAGCAGGGCGTCTATGGGTATCTGCTAGCAGGGCGTCTATGGGTATCTGCTAGCAGGGCGTCTATGGGTATCTGCTAGCAGGGCGTCTATGGGTATCTGCTAGCAGGGCGTCTATGGGTATCTGCTAGCAGGGCGTCTATGGGTATCTGCTAGCAGGGCGTCTATGGGTATCTGCTAGCAGGGCGTCTATGGGTATCTGCTAGCAGGGCGTCTATGGGTATCTGCTAGCAGGGCGTCTATGGGTATCTGCTAGCAGGGCGTCTATGGGTATCTGCTAGTAGGGCGTCTATGGGTATCTGCTAGCAGGGAGTCTATTGGTATCTGCTAGCAGGGCGTCTATGGGTATCTGCTAGTAGGGCGTCTATGGGTATCTGCTAGCAGGGAGTCTATAGGTATCTGCTAGCAGGGCGTCTATGGGTATCTGCTAGCAGGGAGTCTATGGGTATCTGCTAGCAGGGCATATATGGGTATCTGTGCATATTTGTAAACAACAGCTGGTGCACGAAATCTAAGGAAGTCTCTAGATTTTGCTCGCCTGAAGTAGAGTCTATTATGATAAATTGCGGGCCACATTACTTGCCTAGAGAGTTCTCAGCTATACTTTTTGTGGCTGTTTATTTACAAGAAACAGAAAGATGCTGGCACTAAGACCGCACTCAGTCAGCTGTATAAGGAAATAAGCAAACAGGAAACCACTCACCCAGAGGCTGCGCTCCTAGTGGCCGGAGACTTTAATGCAGGGAAACTTAAATCAGTTCTACCAAATCTCTATTAACATGTTAAATGTGCAACCAGAGGGAAAACAATTCTAGATCACCTGTTCTCCACACACAGAGACGTGTACAAAGCTCTCCCTCGCCCTCATTTGGTAAATCCGACCATAATTCTATCCTCCTGATTCCTGCTTACAAGCAAAAATTAAAGCAGGAAGCACCAGTGACTCGATCTTTAAAAAAATGATCAGATGAAGCAGATGCTAAACTAGAGGACTGTTTTGCTATCACAGACTGGAATATGTTCCAGGATTCTTCCGATGGCATTGAGGAGTACACCACATCAGTCACTGGCTTCATCAATAAGCGCATCGAGGACGTCGTCCCCACAGTGTCTGGACGTACATACCCCAACCAGAAGCCATGGATTACAGGCAACATTCGCACTAAGCTAAAGGGTAGAGCTGCCACTTTCAAAGTGCTTACAAGAAATCTATGCCCGGCGACGAACCATCAAACAGGCAAAGCGTCAATACAGGGCTAAGATTGAATCATACTACACCGGTTCCGACGCTCGTCGGATGTTGCAGGGCTTGCAAACTATTACAGACTACAAAGGGATGAACAGCCGCGAGCTGCCCAGTGACACAAGCCTATCAGACGACCTAAATCACTTCTACGCTCGCTTCCAGGCAAGCAACACTGAGGCATGCATGAGAGCATCAGCTGTTCCGGCCGACTGTGTGATCACGCTCTCCGTAGCCGACGTGAGTAAGACCTCACGTCCGTAGCCATGAAGTGCTTTGAAAGGCTGATAATGGCTCTCATCAACACCATTATCCCAAACAGATCCACAGATGATGCAATCTCTATTGCACTCCACACTGCCCTTTCCCACCTGGACAAAAGGAACACCTATGTGAGAATGCTATTCATTGACTACTGCTCAGCGTTCAACACCATAGTACCCTCAAAGCTCATCACTAAGCTAATGAACCTGGGACTAAACACCTCCCTCTGCAACTGGATCCGGTACCCCCTGACAGGCCTCCCCCAGGTGGTGAGGGTAGGTAGCAGGACATCTGCCACGCTGATCCTCAACACTGGAGCTCCCCAGGGGTGCGTGCCATGTCCCCTTCTGTACTCCCTGTTCACCCACGACTGCATGGCCAGGCACGACTCCAACACCAGCATTAAGTTTGCTGACGACACAACAGCCTTATCACCGACAACGACGAGACAGCCTATAGGGAGGAGGTCAGAGACCCACATGTACATATAACCTCAATAAGCCTGACTAACAGGTGTCTGTATAGAGCCTTGCTACTCTTATTTTCACATTTCTTTTTACTGTTGTTTTATTTCTTTACTTACCTACACACACACACACACACACACACTTTTTTTTCTCCGCACTATTGGTTAGAGCCTGTAAGTAAGCATTTCACTGTAAGATCTACTACACCTGTTGTATTCGGTGCACGTGACAAATAAACTTTGATTGATATATTCCTCCATTAAGTCTATGGGATACGCTAGCATGAAGTCTATAGGTATACACTAGCATGAAGTCTATGGGTATCTGCTAGCATGAAGTCTATAGGTATACGCTAGCATGAAGTCTATGGGTATACGCTAGCATGAAGTCTATAGGTATACGCTAGCATGAAGTCTATGGGTATCTGCTAGCATGAAGTCTATAGGTATACGCTAGCATGAAGTCTATAGGTATACGCTAGCATGAAGTCTATGGGTATCTGCTAGCATGAAGTCTATAGGTATATGCTATCATTAAGTCTATGGGTATCTGCTAGCATGAAGTCTATAGGTATACACTAGCATGAAGTCTATAGGTATCTGCTAGCATGAAGTCTATAGGTATACGCTAGCATGAAGTCTATAGGTATATGCTAGCATGAAGTCTATAGGTATATGCTAGCATTAAGTCTATGGGTATCTGCTAGCATGAAGTCTATAGGTATACGCTAGCATGAAGTCTATAGGTATATGCTAGCATTAAGTCTATGGGTATCTGCTAGCATGAAGTCTATAGGTATACGCTAGCATGAAGTCTATAGGTATATGCTATCATTAAGTCTATGGGTATCTGCTAGCATGAAGTCTATAGCTATATGCTAGCATGAGGTCTATAGGTATATGCTAGCATGAAGTCTATAGGTATCTACTAGCATGAAGTCTATAGGTATATGCTAGCATTAAGTCTATGGGTATCTGCTAGCATGAAGTCTATAGGTATACGCTACCATGAAGTCTATAGGTATATGCTAGCATGATGTCTATAGGTATCTGCTAGCATGAAGTCTATCGGTATACGCTAGCATGAGGTCTATGGGTATCTGCTAGCATGAAGTCCATAGGTATCTACTAGCATGAAGTCTATAGGTATATGGTAGCATTAAGTCTATGGGTATCTGCTAGCATGAAGTCTATAGCTATATGCTAGCATGAAGTCTATAGGTATATGCTAGCATGAAGTCTATAGGTATCTGCTAGCATGAAGTCTATAGGTATACGCTACCATGAAGTCTATAGGTATATGCTAGCATGAAGTCTATAGGTATATGCTAGCATGAAGTCTATAGGTATCTGCTAGCATGAAGTCTATAGGTACATGCTTGCATGAAGTCTATAGGTATATGCTAGCATGAAGTCTATGGTATTCAACCACTTTGTTATGGCAAGCCTAAATAGTTCAGGAGTAAAAATGTGCTTAACAATTCACATAACATGTTGCATAGACCCACTCTGTGTACAATATCCTACAACGGGTTGGTCAAAACAAGCATTAAAAGAGAGAAAGAGAGAGAGAGAGAGAGAGAGAGAAAGGGAGAGGGAGATTTTGATAATTTTGATAAACTCCCATATCTACTGGGTGAAAAACCACAGTGTGCCATCACAGCAGCAAGCTTTTTTAAATTTTGTTAATTCAATATTTCACTTGCTTTGGCAATGTAAACATATGTTTCCCATGCTAACAAAGCTATTAAATTGAATTGAGACAGAGAGAGACAGAGAGCGCAAGAGAGAGAGATAGACAGACAGACAGAAACAGAGAGAGAGATAGAGAGACAGACAGAAACAGAGAGAGAGATAATAACTGATAACAGTTTAGTGATGGTAGTAGTAGTCGTAGTAATGATGATTGTAGTTGTAGTACTGATATAAAGGAGAAGCTGACCGTTATTTAGTTATAAGTTAGTTATAGTTTCATTTTCCATAATTTGATTTTATATTTATTACATTTCTACTATTGACTGTTACCATTTTATTGTTATTATTTTTGTATTTAATTTTGTATTATTATTTACAACCATTTTATATTATTATTTGTTATCATTTATAATTTTCTTACAATGTATATTGTATACATTGTTGCTTTGGCAATATTGACGCAATGTTTTTCATGCCAATAAAGCAGCTTGAATTTGAATTTGAATTTGAGAGAGCGAGAGAGAGAGAGAGAGAGAGAGAGAGAGAGAGAGAGCGAGCACGAGAGCACAGAGTCAATGAGCACAGTCTGGCTATGGAGACCGGTCATTACAGACTCACGTAATGTGTCTGTCTCACACACAGCGAGACAGACAGAATTACAGAACAATAATTATTGGAAAAACTACACTCTCCAACCCAAAAAGGCCTGTGGTTCTGATGGTATTTTAAATGAAGTTATCAAATATAAAGACCACAAATTCAACATTATCCTCACATTATCCATTATCCTCACATTATCCATTATCCTCACAGCAGGTTATGTTCCACGATATTTGGAACCAAGGAATGATCACACCAATCTTTTAAAAACGGACACAAATTTGACCCAAATAATTACAGAGGAATTTGCGTTAATAGAAACTTGGGGACAATTCTCTGCAGTATCATAAATAGCAGACTACGTCATTCCCGTTCTGAGCAGAAGCCAGATTCTCACATTTCCACTCTAATTGACAAACAAGTCAACCGAAACAAAGGACACAATCTACTCGTGTTTTGTAGACTTCAAGAAAGCATTTGATTTAATTTGGCGCAAAGGTCTTTTTTATAAACTAATAGAAAGTGGTATTTGAGGGAAAACATATGATACTATTAAATCAATGTACACTAAAAACAAATGTCTGGTTAAAATTGGCAACAAGCAAACAGTCTTCTTCTCTCAGGGACGTGGAGAGAAACAGGGCTGCCCAATAAGTCCAACACTATTTAACATCTACATTAATGAATTAACAACAAGCAAACAGACTTCTTCTCTCAGGGACGGGGAGTGAAACAGGGCTGCCCAATAAGTCCAACACTATTTAACATCTACATTAATGAATTAACAACAAGCAAACAGACTTCTTCTCTCAGGGACGGGGAGTGAAACAGGGCTGCCCAATAAGCCCAACACTATTTAACATCTACATTAATGAATTAACAACAAGCAAACAGACTTATTCTCTCAGGGACGGGGAGTGAAACAGGGCTGCCCAATAAGTCCAACACTATTTAACATCTACATTAATGAATTAACAACAAGCAAACAGACTTCTTCTCTCAGGGACGGGGAGTGAAACAGGGCTGCCCAATAAGCCCAACACTATTTAACATCTACATTAATGAATTAACAACAAGCAAACAGACTTATTCTCTCAGGGACGTGGAGTGAAACAGGGCTGCCCAATAAGTCCAACACTATTTAACATCTACATTAATGAATTAATAACAACAAACAGACTTCTTCTCTCAGGGACGGGGAGTGAAACAGGGCTGCCCAATAAGTCCAACACTATTTAACATCTACATTAATGAATTAACAACAAGCAAACAGACTTCTTCTCTCAGGGACGGGGAGTGAAACAGGGCTGCCCAATAAGTCCAACACTATTTAACATCTACATTAATGAATTAATAACAACAAACAGACTTCTTCTCTCAGGGACGGGGAGTGAAACAGGGCTGCCCAATAAGTCCAACACTATTTAACATCTACATTAATGAATTAATAACAACAGACAGACTTCTTCTCTCAGGGACGGGGAGTGAAACAGGGCTGCCCAATAAGTCCAACACTATTTAACATCTACATTAATGAATTAACAACAAGCAAACAGACTTCTTCTCTCAGGGACGGGGAGTGAAACAGGGCTGCCCAATAAGTCCAACACTATTTAACATCTACATTAATGAATTAACAACAAGCAAACAGACTTCTTCTCTCAGGGACGGGGAGTGAAACAGGGCTGCCCAATAAGTCCAACACTATTTAACATCTACATTAATGAATTAACAACAAGCAAACAGACTTCTTCTCTCAGGGACGGGGAGTGAAACAGGGCTGCCCAATAAGCCCAACACTATTTAACATCTACATTAATGAATTAACAACAAGCAAACAGACTTCTTCTCTCAGGGACGGGGAGTGAAACAGGGCTGCCCAATAAGTCCAACACTATTTAACATCTACATTAATGATTTGGCAAAAAACATTAGAAGAATCGGAAGCACCTGGTATCACCCGACACAACACTGAAATCAAGTGTCTTCTGTACGCAAATGGCCTGTTGCTGCTTTCTCCCACTAAGGAGGGTCTGCTGTCTCCCACTAAGGAGGGTCTGTTGTCTCCCACTAAGGAGGGTCTGCTGTAGACAGATGACCTGGTGCTGCTTTCTCCCACTAAGGAGGGTCTGCTGTCTCCCACTAAGGAGGGTCTGTTGTCTCCCACTAAGGAGGGTCTGCTGTCTCCCACTAAGGAGGGTCTGCTGTCTCCCACTAAGGAGGGTCTGCTGTCTCCCACTAAGGAGGGTCTGCTGTCTCCCACTAAGGAGGGTCTGCTGTCTCCCACTAAGGAGGGTCTGCTGTCTCCCACTAAGGAGGGTCTGCTGTCTCCCACTAAGGAGGGTCTGCTGTAGACAGATGACCTGGTGCTGCTGTCTCCCACTAAGGAGGGTCTGCGGTCTCCCACTAAGGAGGGTCTGTTGTCTCCCACTAAGGAGGATCTGCTGTCTCCCACTAAGGAGGGTCTGCTGTCTCCCACTAAGGAGGGTCTGCTGTCTCCCACTAAGGAGGGTCTGCTGTCTCCCACTAAGGAGGGTATGTTGTCTCCCACTAAGGAGGGTCTGCTGTCTCCCGCTAAGGAGGGTCTGCTGTAGACAGATGACCTGGTGCTGCTGTCTCCCACTAAGGAGGGTCTGCTGTCTCCCACTAAGGAGGGTCTGCTGTCTCCCACTAAGGAGGGTCTGCTGTCTCCCACTAAGGAGGGTCTGCTGTCTCCCACTGAGGAGGGTCTGCTGTCTCCCACTAAGGAGGGTCTGCTGTCTCCCACTAAGGAGGGTCTGTTGTCTCCCACTAAGGAGGATCTGCTGTCTCCCACTAAGGAGGGTCTGCTGTCTCCCACTAAGGAGGGTCTGCTGTCTCCCACTAAGGAGGGTCTGCTGTCTCCCACTAAGGAGGGTCTGTTGTCTCCCACTAAGGAGGGTCTGCTGTCTCCCACTAAGGAGGGTCTGCTGTAGACAGATGACCTGATGCTGCTCTCTCCCACTAAGGAGGGTCTGCTCTCTCCCACTAAGGAGGGTCTGCTGTCTCCCACTAAGGAGGGTCTGCTGTCTCCCACTAAGGAGGGTCTGTTGTCTCCCACTAAGGAGGATCTGTTGTCTCCCACTAAGGAGTGTCTGCTGTAGACAGATGACCTGATGCTGCTGTCTCCCACTAAGGAGGGTCTGCTGTAGACAGATGACCTGATGCTGCTCTCTCCCACTAAGGAGGAGTTACAGCAGCACCTAGATCATCTGCACAGGTTCTGTCAGACCTGGGCTCTGAAAGTTAATCACAGGTTCTGTCAGACCTGGGCTCTGACCATTAATCACAGGTTCTGTCAGACCTGGGCTCTGACCGTTAACCTAAAGAAAAGAAATGACTAGAATGATATTCCAAAAGAGGTCTGGAAATCAGGATGACAAATATAAATTATATTTGGACACAGTTCTATTAGAACACACCAAAAACTACACATATCTAGGACTAAATATCAGCAACACAGGAAAGCTTTCACATGTGAACGAGCTGAGCGACATAAAGAACATTCTATGCCATTAATCGGAACATTAAAAATCAAAATTCCAATTAGAATCTGGCTCAACATTTTCCAATCAGTTCTCGAACCAATTCCTTTATATAGGAGTTAAGTAAAAGGCCCCGCTCTCTAACAATGAATTGACCAACTGGGACAAACATCCAATCAAAATACTTAATATAGAGTTTTGCCAGGCTGTATTACAAATACAAAAGAATAACTGTAAATAACACCGGTAGAGCAGAACTGGGCCAAAACCACCTCCTCATTCAAATAGAAAAAAAGAGCCAGCACATTTTACAACCATCTTCATCACTCTCCATCACACAGCCCTACAATGTCAAGAGATGAAACAAGAGAAGAGTCCCCTCAGCCAGCTGGTTCTGAGGCTCAGTTCACTAACCCAAACCAACCCCATAGAGACTCAGGACAGCAGTCAGCCAGCTGGTTCTGAGGCTCAGTTCACTAAACCAAACCAACCCCATAGAGCCTCAGGACAGCAGTCAGCCAGCTGGTTCTGAGGCTCAGTTCACTAAACCAAACCAACCCCATAACGACTCAGGACAGCACTCAGCCAGCTGGTTCTGAGGCTCAGTTCACTAAACCAAAACCAACCCCATAGAGACTCAGGACAGCAGTCAGCCAGCTGGTTCTGAGGCTCAGTTCACTAAACCAAACCAACCCCATAGAGCCTCAGGACAGCAGTCAGCCAGCTGGTTCTGAGGCTCAGTTCACTAAACCAAACCAACCCCATAACGACTCAGGACAGCACTCAGCCAGCTGGTTCTGAGGCTCAGTTCACTAAACCAAACCAACCCCATAGAGCCTCAGGACAGCAGTCAGCCAGCTGGTTCTGAGGCTCAGTTCACTAACCCAAACCAACCCCATAACGACTCAGGACAGCACTCAGCCAGCTGGTTCTGAGGCTCAGTTCACTAACCCAAACCAACCCCATAGAGCCTCAGGACAGCACTCAGCGAGCTGGTTCTGAGGCTCAGTTCACTAACCCAAACCATTCCCATAGATCCTCAGGACAGCACTCAGCCAGCTGGTTCTGAGGCTCAGTTCACTAAACCAAACCAACCCCATAGAGACTCAGGACAGCACTCAGCCAGCTGGTTCTGAGGCTCAGTTCACTAACCCAAACCAACCCCATAGAGCCTCAGGAAGGCACTCAGCCAGCTGGTTCTGAGGCTCAGTTCACTAACCCAAACCAACCCCATAGAGCCTCAGGACAGCAGTCAGCCAGCTGGTTCTGAGGCTCAGTTCACCAACTCAAACCAACCCCATAGAGCCTCAGGAAGGCACTCAGCCAGCTGGTTCTGAGGCTCAGTTCACTAACCCAAACCAACCCCATAGAGCCTCAGGACAGCAGTCAGCCAGCTGGTTCTGAGGCTCAGTTCACCAACTCAAACCAACCCCATAGAGCCTCAGGACAGCACTCAGCCAGCTGGTTCTGAGGCTCAGTTCACTAACCCAAACCAACCCCATAGAGACTCAGGACAGCAGTCAGCCAGCTGGTTCTGAGGCTCAGTTCACTAACCCAAACCAACCCCATAGAGACTCAGGACAGCAGTCAGCCAGCTGGTTCTGAGGCTCAGTTCACTAACCCAAACCAACCCCATAGAGCCTCAGGACAGCAGTCAGCCAGCTGGTTCTGAGGCTCAGTTCACTAACCCAAACCAACCCCATAGAGACTCAGGACAGCAGTCAGCCAGCTGGTTCTGAGGCTCAGTTCACTAACCCAAACCAACCCCATAGAGACTCAATCTGCCCCAACCAAATCATCAAAAACACATCACCTAGTGGAAAGAGAGAGGAAGAGAGAGTCTTATCCCTGTACTGTGAGACAGTGAGGGAGACAGTGTACTGTACTGTGAGACAGGGAGGGAGACAGAGTACTGTACTGTGAGACAGGGAGGGAGACAGAGTACTGTACTGTGAGACAGGGAGGGAGACAGAGTACTGTACTGTGAGACAGGGAGGGAGACAGAGTACCGTACTGTGAGACCTAGTGGAAAGAGAGAGGGAGACAGAGTACTGTACTGTGAGACAGGGAGGCAGACCTAGAGTACTATACTGTGAGACAGAGAGGGAGACAGAGTACTGTACTGTGAGACAGGGAGGGAGACAGAGTACTGTACTGTGAGACAGGGAGGGAGACAGAGTACCGTACTGTGAGACAGTGACCTAGTGGAAAGAGAGAGGGAGACAGAGTACTGTACTGTGAGACAGGGAGGCAGACCTAGAGTACTATACTGTGAGACAGGGAGGGAGACAGAGTACTGTACTGTGAGACAGGGAGGCAGACAGAGTACTGTACTGTGAGACAGAGAGGGAGACAGAGTACTGTACTGTGAGACAGGGAGGCAGACAGAGTACTGTACTGTGAGACAGAGAGGGAGACAGAGTACTGAACTGTGAGACAGGGAGGGAGACAGAGTACTGTACTGTGAGACAGTGACCTAGTGGAAAGAGAGAGGGAGACAGAGTACTGTACTGTGAGACAGTGACCTAGTGGAAAGAGAAAAGGAGACAGAGTACTGTACTGTGAGACAGAGAAGGAGACAGAGTACTGCACTGTGAGACAGGGAGGGAACACTGTGTTTTAAGGGCCTGTTTGCTGCTACAGCTGGACACTACAATATAATATGAGGTAAAATAAGACATTAAATCCTCAATATATATATATATATATAAATGAATGGTGGGACCAACAGCAATAATAATAGTAGTAGTGGACATGGGATTACCATTAACAACAACAACAACAATTCTCTCTCTCTCTCTCTCTCTCTCTCTCTCTCTCTCTCTCTCTCTCTCTCTCTCTCTCTCTCTCTCTCTCTCTCTCTCTCTCTCTCTCTCTCTCTCTCTCTCTCTCTCTCTCTCTCTCTCTCTCTCTCTCTCTCTCTCTCTCTCTCTCTCTCTCTCTCTCTCTCTCTCTCTCTCTCTCTCTCTCTCTCTCTCTCTCTCTCTCTCTCTCTCTCTCTCTCTCTCTCTCTCTCTCTCTCTCTCTCCCTCCCTCCCTCCCTCCCTCCCTCCCTCCCTCCCTCCCTCCCTCCCTCCCTCCCTCCCTCCCTCCCTCCCTCCCTCTTAACAAGCCTTCATGAACTGTATGTTAAATGAGAAGCTAGGTTGTCAGACAGCATGTATGGATCAGATTCTCCACATGAGATGAGACAGTCAAATAGCTATGCAGACAGATCATATATTATCTCTGTCAAGGACACAGACATAGAGAAATGACTGTGGCTTAAATGCTTCACACTGACTTCTAGTGAGTGTGGGGTGAAGCTAGACTAATATATATATATACATACAAGGTACAGCCAGCTGCCAGCCATTCCCTATGAAGCTAGACTAATATACAAGGTATATATATATATATACATACATACATATATAATATACAGTGCCTTGCGAAAGTATTCGGCCCCCTTGAACTTTGCGACCTTTTGCCACATTTCAGGCTTCAAACGTAAAGATATAAAACTGTATTTTTTTGTGAAGAATCAACAACGAGTGGGAAAAAAGTTTGAAATATCCAATAAATGTTGTTCCACTTCATGATTGTGCCCCACTTGTTGTTGATTCTTCACAAAAAAATACAGTTTTATATCTTTATGTTTGAAGCCTGAAATGTGGCAAAAGGTCGCAAAGTTCAAGGGGGCCGAATACTTTCGCAAGGCACTGTATATATATATATATATATATATATATATATATATATATATATATATATATATATATATATATATATATATATATATATATACATACATACATACATATATATACATATATATAATATATACACATACATACATATAATATATATACATACAAGGTTCAGCCAGCTGCCAGCCATTCCCTATGTATTACACTAGATTTGACCAAGACCCCTATGGACCCTGGGTAGCCTTGGTCAAACCTGTCGGGATATAAGGAGCCACGTAGGAGTCTGCCTTGGCCAAGGCACCATGCCAGTCTAGCACAGGACGGGAACCATGTGACCAGCTCGCTGTGACAGATATTACTGTGCAGTAAACAACGACACTGAACAAGAGAGAGAGATGGTATAGGGAGAGAGAGATACAGAAATACAAAGAGGTATAGAGATATAGAGGTATAGATAAACAGAGATATAGAGATATAGAGGTATATAGGTATAGATATACAGAGGTATAGAGGTATAGAGATATAGAGATATAGAGATATAGAGGTATAGAGGTATAGAGGTATAGAGGTATAGAGATATAGAGATATAGAGGTATAGAGATATAGAGATATAGAGATATAGAGGTATAGAGGTATAGAGGTATAGAGATATAGAGATATAGAGGTATAGAGGTATAGATAAACAGAGATATAGAGATATAGAGGTATAGAGGTATAGATATACAGAGATGTAGAGATATAGAGGTATAGAGGTATAGAGATATAGAGATATAGAGATATAGAGATATAGAGATATAGAGGTATAGAGATATAGAGATATAGAGGTATAGAGGTATAGATAAACAGAGATATAGAGATATAGAGGTATAGAGGTATAGATAAACAGAGATATAGAGATATAGAGGTATAGAGGTATAGAGATACAGAGATACAGAGATATAGAGATATAGAGATATAGAGGTATAGATAAACAGAGATATTGAGATATAGAGGTATAGATATATAGAGGTATAAAGATACAGAGATATAGAGAGATACAGAAATACAAAGAGATACAGAGATATAAAGATGTAGACATAAAGAGATCTAGAGACAGAGATACAGAGATACAGAGATATAAAGATATAGAGATATAGAGGTACAGAGATATAAAGATTTAGAGATACAGAGATATAAAGATATAGATACAGAGATATAGAGAGATACAGAAATACAAAGAGATACAGAGATATAAAGATGTAGACATAAAGAGATCTAGAGACAGAGATACAGAGATATAGAGGTACAGAGATATAGAGATATAGAGATATAGAGATATAGAGGTACAGAGATATAAAGATTTAGAGATACAGAGATATAAAGATATAGATACAGAGATTTAAAGATATAGAGATAGAGATATATAGAAATAAAAATATAGAGATATAGAGATACAGAGGTATAGAGATACGGAGGTATAGAGGTAGAGAGATATAGAGATACAGAGATTTAAAGATAAAGAGATAGAGATATACACTAGAAAAGTCTGCAGCACCCGGCCTCCCCCTGCTAGAATCCGAAGTCAAATGTCTGCTGTTTGCTGATGATCTGGTGCTTCTGTCACCAACCAAGGAGGGCCTACAGCAGCACCTAGATCTTATGCACAGATTCTGTCAGACCTGGGCCCTGACAGTAAATCTCAGTAAGACCAAAATAATGGTGTTCCAAAAAAGGTCCAGTCACCAGGACCACAAATACAAATTCCATCTAGACACTGTTGCCCTAGAGCACACAAAAAAAACTGTACATACCTTGGCCTAAACATCAGCGCCACAGGTAACTTCCACAAAGCTGTGAGCGATCTGAGAGACAAGGCAAGAAGGGCATTCTATGCCATCAAAAGAAAAAAAATTCAACATACCAATTAGGATTTGGCTAAAAATACTTGAATCAGTCATAGAGCCCATTGCCCTTTATGGTTGTGAGGTCTGGGGTCTGCTCACCAACCAAGAATTCACAAAATGGGACAAACACCAAATTGAGACTCTGCACACAGAATTCTGCAAAAATATCCTCCGTGTACAACGTAGAACACCAAATAATGCATGCAGAGCAGAATTAGGCCGATACCCACTAATTATCAAAATCCAGAAAAGAGCCGTTAAATTCTACAACCAACTAAAAGGAAGTGATTCACAAACCTTCCATAACAAAGCCATCACCTACAGAGAGATGAACCTGGAGAAGAGTCCCCTAAGAAAGCTGGTCCTGGGGCTCTGTTCACAAACACACCCTACAGAGCCCCAGGACAACAGCACAATTAGACCCAACCAAATCATGAGAAAATAAAAAGATAATTACTTGACACATTGGAAAGAATTAACAAAAAAACAGAGCAAACTAGAATGCTATTTGGCCCTAAACAGAGAGTACACAGCGGCAGAATACCTGACCACTGTGACTGACCCAAAATTAAGGAAAGCTTTGACTATGTACAGACTCAGTGAGCATAGCCTTGCTATTGAGAAAGGCCGCCGTAGGCAGACATGGCTCTCAAGAGAAGACAGGCTATGTGCTCACTGCCCACAAAATGAGGTGGAAACTGAGCTACACTTCCTAACCTCCTGCCAAATGTATGACCATATTAGAGAGACATATTTCCCTCAGATTACACAGATCCACAAAGAATTCGAAAACAAATCCAATTTTGAAAAACTCCCATATCTACTGGGTGAAATTCCACAGTGTACCATCACAGCAGCAAGATGTGTGACCTGTTGCCGCGAGAAAAGGGCAACCAGTAAAGAACAAACACCATTGTAAACACAACCAATATTTATGCTTATTTATTTTATCTTGTGTCCTTTAACCATTTGTACATTGTTAAAACACTGTATATATATAATAATTTTGCACGCCCAATTTTTCAGTTTTTGATTTGTTAAAAAAGTTTGAAATATCCAATAAATGTCGTTCCACCTCATGATTGTGTCCCACTTATTGTTGATTCCTCACAAAAAATACAGTTTTATATCTTTATGTTTGAGGCCTGAAATGTGGCAAAAGGTTGCAAAGTTCAAGGGGGCCGAATACTTTCGCAAGGCACTGTATAATTCAAATCTGGAATAGTATAGTTAATATGGCTACTGTTCTGTTACAATGCAATACCAAACCCTGGAGCTTTTGGTTTAAGCCCCCCCCCTCCCCTATCCTGTTCCCTCCCTCCCTCCCTCCCACTGGTTGAGCAGCAAAGCCTCTTTCAGTCTTCCAGTGAGAGAGTGGGGTCAAATCTCTTGATATTTGTAAGGGCGGGGCAACTGTTCAAGCGAAGCACATTTGGTGCACTAATGTGTTAACAGACCGACCCAGAGGGCTGAGGGCTGCTGGGAATAACTCACATCCTGATGTTAACAGACCGACCCAGAGGGCTGCTGGGAATAACTCACATTCTGATGTTAACAGACCGACCCAGAGGGCTGAGGGCTGCTGGGAAAAACTCACATTCTGATGTTAACAGACCGACCCAGGGGGCTGAGGGCTGCTGGGAATAACTCACATTCTGATGTTAACAGACCGACCCAGAGGGCTGAGGGCTGCTGGGAAAAACTCACATTCTGATGTTAACAGACCGACCCAGAGGGCTGAGGGCTGCTGGGAATAACTCACATTCTGATGTTAACAGACCGACCCAGAGGGCTGAGGGCTGCTGGGAATAACTCACATTCTGATGTTAACAGACCGACCCAGAGGGCTTAGGGCTGCTGGGAATAACTCACATTCTGATGTTAACAGACTGACCCAGAGGGCTGCTGGGAATAGCTCACATTCTGATGTTAACAGACCCAGAGGGCTGCTGGGAATAACTCACATTCTGATGTTAACAGACAGACCCAGAGGGCTGAGGGCTGCTGGGAATAACTCACATTCTGATGTTTAACAGACCGACCCAGAGGGCTGAGGGCTGCTGGGAATAACTCACATTCTGATGTTAACAGACCCAGAGGGCTGCTGGGAATAACTCACATTCTGATGTTAACAGACAGACCCAGAGGGCTGAGGGCTGCTGGGAATAACTCACATTCTGATGTTAACAGACACAGAGGGCTGCTGGGAATAACTCACATTCTGATGTTTAACAGACCGACCCAGAGGGCTGAGGGCTGCTGGGAATAACTCACATTCTGATGTTAACAGACAGACCCAGGGGGCTGAGGGCTGCTGGGAATAACTCACATTCTGATGTTAACAGACCGACCCAGAGGGCTGAGGGCTGCTGGGAATAACTCACATTCTGATGTTAACAGACAGACCCAGGGGGCTGAGGGCTGCTGGGAATAACTCACATTCTGATGTTAACAGACAGACCCAGGGGGCTGAGGGCTGCTGGGAATAACTCACATTCTGATGTTAACAGACAGACCCAGGGGGCTGAGGGCTGCTGGGAATAACTCACATTCTGATGTTAACAGACCGACCCAGAGGGCTGAGAGCTGCTGGGAATAACTCACATTCTGATGTTAACAGACTGACCCAGAGGGCTGCTGGGAATAACTCACATTCTGATGTTAACAGACCCAGAGGGCTGCTGGGAATAACTCACATTCTGATGTTAACAGACAGACCCAGAGGGCTGCTGGGAATAACTCACATTCTGATGTTAACAGACCGACCCAGAGGGCTGCTGGGAATAACTCACATTCTGATGTTAACAGACCCAGAGGGCTGCTGGGAATAACTCACATTCTGATGTTAACAGACCGACCCAGAGGGCTGCTGGAAATAACTCACATTCTGATGTTAACAGACCGACCCAGAGGGCTGCTGGGAATAACTCACATCCTGATGTTAACAGACCGACCCAGAGGGCTGCTGGGAATAACTCACATTCTGATGTTAACAGACCGACCCAGAGGGCTGAGGGCTGCTGGGATTAACTCACATTCTGATGTTAACAGACTGACCCAGAGGGCTGCTGGGAATAACTCACATTCTGATGTTAACAGACCGACCCAGAGGGCTGAGGGCTGCTGGGAATAACTCACATCCTGATGTTAACAGACCGACCCAGAGGGCTGCTGGGAATAACTCACATTCTGATGTTAACAGACCGACCCAGAGGGCTGAGGGCTGCTGGGATTAACTCACATTCTGATGTTAACAGACTGACCCAGAGGGCTGCTGGGAATAACTCACATTCTGATGTTAACAGACAGACCCAGAGGGCTGCTGGGATTAACTCACATTCTGATGTTAACAGACCGACCAAGAGGGCTGCTGGGAATAACTCACATTCTGATGTTAACAGACCCAGAGGGCTGCTGGGAATAACTCACATTCTGATGTTTAACAGACCGACCCAGAGGGCTGAGGGCTGCTGGGAATAACTCACATTCTGATGTTAACAGACTGACCCAGGGGGCTGAGGGCTGCTGGGAATAACTCACATTCTGATGTTAACAGACCGACCCAGAGGGCTGATGGGATTAACTCACATTCTGATGTTAACAGACAGACCCAGGGGGCTGAGGGCTGCTGGGAATAACTCACATTCTGATGTTAACAGACAGACCCAGAGGGCTGAGGGCTGCTGGGATTAACTCACATTCTGATGTTAACAGACAGACCCAAGGGGCTGAGGGCTGCTGGGAATAACTCACATTCTGATGTTAACAGACAGACCCAGAGGGCTGAGGGCTGCTGGGAATAACTCACATTCTGATGTTAACAGACCCAGAGGGCTGCTGGGAATAACTCACATTCTGATGTTTAACAGACCGACCCAGAGGGCTGAGGGCTGCTGGGAATAACTCACATTCTGATGTTAACAGACCGACCCAGGGGGCTGAGGGCTGCTGGGAATAACTCACATTCTGATGTTAACAGACAGCCCCAGAGGGCTGAGGGCTGCTGGGAATAACTCACATTCTGATGTTAACAGACCGACCCAGAGGGCTGAGGGCTGCTGGGAATAACTCACATTCTGATGTTAACAGACTGACCCAGAGGGCTGCTGGGAATAACTCACATTCTGATGTTAACAGACCGACCCAGATGGCTGCTGGGAATAACTCACATTCTGATGTTAACAGACCGACCCAGAGGGCTGCTGGGAATAACTCACATTCTGATGTTTAACAGACCGACCCAGAGGGCTGAGGGCTGCTGGGAATAACTCACATTCGGATGTTAACAGACAGACCCAGGGGGCTGAGGGCTGCTGGGAATAACTCACATTCTGATGTTAACAGACCGACCCAGAGGGCTGAGGGCTGCTGGGAATAACTCACATTCTGATGTTAACAGACAGACCCAGGGGGCTGAGGGCTGCTGGGAATAACTCACATTCTGATGTTAACAGACAGACCCAGGGGGCTGAGGGCTGCTGGGAATAACTCACATTCTGATGTTAACAGACAGACCCAGGGGGCTGAGGGCTGCTGGGAATAACTCACATTCTGATGTTAACAGACCGACCCAGAGGGCTGAGAGCTGCTGGGAATAACTCACATTCTGATGTTAACAGACTGACCCAGAGGGCTGCTGGGAATAACTCACATTCTGATGTTAACAGACCCAGAGGGCTGCTGGGAATAACTCACATTCTGATGTTAACAGACAGACCCAGAGGGCTGCTGGGAATAACTCACATTCTGATGTTAACAGACCGACCCAGAGGGCTGCTGGGAATAACTCACATTCTGATGTTAACAGACCCAGAGGGCTGCTGGGAATAACTCACATTCTGATGTTAACAGACCGACCCAGAGGGCTGCTGGAAATAACTCACATTCTGATGTTAACAGACCGACCCAGAGGGCTGCTGGGAATAACTCACATTCTGATGTTAACAGACCGACCCAGAGGGCTGCTGGGAATAACTCACATTCTGATGTTAACAGACCGACCCAGAGGGCTGAGGGCTGCTGGGATTAACTCACATTCTGATGTTAACAGACTGACCCAGAGGGCTGCTGGGATTAACTCACATTCTGATGTTAACAGACCGACCCAGAGGGCTGAGGGCTGCTGGGAATAACTCACATCCTGATGTTAACAGACCGACCCAGAGGGCTGCTGGGAATAACTCACATTCTGATGTTAACAGACCGACCCAGAGGGCTGAGGGCTGCTGGGATTAACTCACATTCTGATGTTAACAGACTGACCCAGAGGGCTGCTGGGAATAACTCACATTCTGATGTTAACAGACCGACCCAGAGGGCTGAGGGCTGCTGGGAATAACTCACATTCTGATGTTAACAGACAGACCCAGAGGGCTGCTGGGAATAACTCACAATCTGATGTTAACAGACCGACCCAGAGGGCTGCTGGGAATAACTCACATTCTGATGTTAACAGACCCAGAGGGCTGCTGGGAATAACTCACATTCTGATGTTTAACAGACCGACCCAGAGGGCTGAGGGCTGCTGGGAATAACTCACATTCTGATGTTAACAGACTGACCCAGGGGGCTGAGGGCTGCTGGGAATAACTCACATTCTGATGTTAACAGACCGACCCAGAGGGCTGCTGGGATTAACTCACATTCTGATGTTAACAGACAGACCCAGGGGGCTGAGGGCTGCTGGGAATAACTCACATTCTGATGTTAACAGACAGACCCAGAGGGCTGAGGGCTGCTGGGAATAACTCACATTCTGATGTTAACAGACAGACCCAGAGGGCTGAGGGCTGCTGGGAATAACTCACATTCTGATGTTAACAGACAGACCCAGAAGGCTGAGGGCTGCTGGGAATAACTCACATTCTGATGTTAACAGACCCAGAGGGCTGCTGGGAATAACTCACATTCTGATGTTTAACAGACCGACCCAGAGGGCTGAGGGCTGCTGGGAATAACTCACATTCTGATGTTAACAGACAGCCCCAGAGGGCTGAGGGCTGCTGGGAATAACTCACATCCTGATGTTAACAGACAGACCGACCCAGAGGGCTGAGGGCTGCTGGGATTAACTCACATTCTGATGTTAACAGACCGACCCAGAGGGCTGCTGGGAATAACTCACATTCTGATGTTAACAGACCGACCCAGAGGGCTGCTGGGAATAACTCACATTCTGATGTTAACAGACCGACCCAGGGGGCTGAGGGCTGCTGGGAATAACTCACATTCTGATGTTAACAGACCCAGAGGGCTGCTGGGAATAACTCACATTCTGATGTTAACAGACAGCCCCAGAGGGCGGAGGGCTGCTGGGAATAACTCACATCCTGATGTTAAAAGACCGACCCAGAGGGCTGCTGGGAATAACTCACATTCTGATGTTAACAGACCGACCCAGAGGGCTGCTGGGAATAACTCACCTTCTGATGTTAACAGACCGACCCAGAGGGCTGCTGGGAATAACTCACATTCTGATGTTAACAGACCCAGAGGGCTGCTGGGAATAACTCACATTCTGATGTTAACAGACCGACCCAGAGGGCTGCTGGGAATAACTCACATTCTGATGTTAACAGACCGACCCAGAGGGCTGAGGGCTGCTGGGAATAACTCACATTCGGATGTTAACAGACCGACCCAGAGGGCTGCTGGGAATAACTCACATTCTGATGTTAACAGACCGACCCAGAGGGCTGAGGGCTGCTGGGATTAACTCACATTCTGGTGTCCCAGGCTGGGTGGAAGGGAGAGGAGAGAGGAAGAGGGGAGAGAGGAAGGAGGGGAGAGAGGGGAGAGGAAGAGGGGAGAGAAGAAGGAGGGGAGAGAGGGGAGAGGAAGGGGGAGAGAAGAAGGAGGGGAAAGAGGGGAGAGGAAGGGGGAAAGAGGAAAGAGGGGAGAGGAAGGGGGAAGAGAGCAAGAGAGGAGAGAGGAGAGGGGGATTTATTTGTGGTTTTACTTGTGCTTACCAGTATGCTTTTGTGTTCTAATATGTGTGTGTATATAAATATATATATATATATTGCAATAGTGTTTATTGTGTATTTTCTAATGTATTATGGGGGAAAAAACAAAGATTAATATATATTTTCTGTTAAAAAACAGGTGAGACAACATGTAGAAACAAGAAGAGCATGTTTACAATAGAACCATATTGGCTAAACAGAGAAACGCTTGTTACTTTCAGCTATAGATGACTAGCCTATTAGATTAGCCCGCCATGCTAATGGACCCCAGCATGAGTCCTGTACCATTTCATAAGCCAATCAGCATCTTTATCAAAAGTGTTCTTAATACGTATTACGGAGGGCTATTAATTCACATGTTGGCTTTGGAAGCATAGCATATTAGACTCATTAATCAAACTGGAAAGAAAATTGTCAAATTAACCAAAATCTGCCTGCATGCATTCTCGCTCAAAGAAAATGTCAAATTTTAATTTCACAATGTCGTCAAAGTTAATTAGTATTTATTAATTTGTTTAATATTTCGTATTATAATAATTATCTTTGTTACACATTTTTTTATGTATTTATTAAACACAGAACATCTTTAGGGAAAATGCTATCTAGAAAATGAATGGGGGGGAGGGGGGGGGGTTAAAGATGAACTAGAAAATGAATGGGAGGGGGGGTGGTTAAAGATGAACTAGAAATTAATGGGGGGGGGGGTGGTTAAAGATGAACTAGAAAATGAATGGGGGGGGGGGGGGGGGGTTAAAGATGAACTAGAAAATGAATGCTAGCAAAGTTCGTCTGGAGGTCAAGATATTTAATAAGAACCTCCTCCTGGCATTAGTCATGGGAGTGGACTCAAGAAGGATCCCAACTCCACACACACACACACACACACACTTCCTCCCTCCCTCCCTCCCTCCCTCCCTCCCTCCCTCCCTCCCTCACTCCCTCACTCCCTCCCTCCCTCACTCCCTCACTCCCTCCCTCCCTCACTCCCTCCCTCCCTCTGCCTACAGCAGCCAACCTAAACCAACCGGGCCAACTGTATTGCATTTTTATCCAGCTGATAAAGCCTGCAAACCAAATATGTTGACCAACCAAACACTATCCCAGTGTTTATAACGAGTAGGACCAACCAAACACTATCCCAGTGTTTATAACGAGTAGGACCAACCAAACACTATCCCAGTGTTTAGAGAAAGTAGGACGGACCAAACACTATCCCAGTGTTTATAGCAACTAGGACAAACCAAACACTATCCCAGTGTTTATAACAAGTAGGACAAACCAAACACTATCCCAGTGTTTAGAGCAAGTAGGATGAACCAAACACTATCCCAAAGTTTATAGCAAGTAGGACCAACCAAACACTATCCCAGAGTTTATAACAAGTAGAACCAACCAAACACTATCCCAGTGTTTAGAGAAAGTATGACCAACCAAACACTATCCCAGAGTTTATAACAAGTAGAACCAACCAAACACTATCCCAGAGTTTATAACAAGTAGGACCAACCAAACACGATCGCAGTGTTTAGAGCCCAGGCTCTGCATTGGGAAAAGGGTGAGATAGTTTAATGAGGAAAGGAACTCACCTGTGTTGACTATAAATCCTGGATTCTTCTTCCTCCGTCTCTCTCTGTCTGCCGCCACATCAGACCCCCCCACCCCCCCCCCACCCAGTCACATGTCAGGTAGGGGTCCTCCACCCCAGATTCTGCTGCTCCTAAAACGACAAAACATTGAAGAAGTTTAGTTTATTGATCTAACAGTTGTCATTAAAAACAATGAAACAATTTGTTTTTAAAAATTAAGAAAACATGTTGTGACACCATATTTAATTTCACATCTGTCACCAAATACATGCATTAATTAATTCAGCAAAATGACAAGAGGTTTTGGCCTCCTTCCCAAATACCAAACTATTCCCTACATAGTGCAACTATGTTTTGAACCAGGGAACATAAAGAACCAGCGGGGGCTTTGGGACGCAAAATAAACAATGAATTGACACTACTGGTCCTTTCTCTCTATAGACACTACTGGTCCTCTCTCTATAGACACTACTGGTCCTCTCTCTATAGACACTACTGGTCCTCTCTCTATAGACACTACTGGTCCTCTCTCTATAGACACTACTGGTCCTCTCTCTCTATAGACACTACTGGTCCTCTCTCTATAGACACTACTGGTCCTCTCTCTATAGACACTACTGGTCCTCTCTCTATAGACACTACTGGTCCTCTCTCTATAGACACTACTGGTCCTCTCTCTATAGACACTACTGGTCCTCTCTCTATAGACACTACTGGTCCTCTCTCTATAGACACTACTGGTCCTCTCTCTATAGACACTACTGGTCCTCTCTCTCTATAGACACTACTGGTCCTCTCTCTATAGACACTACTGGTCCTCTCTCTATAGACACTACTGGTCCTCTCTCTATAGACACTACTGGTCCTCTCTATAGACACTACTGGTCCTCTCTCTATAGACACTACTGGTCCTCTCTCTATAGACACTACTGGTCCTCTCTCTATAGACACTACTGGTCCTCTCTCTATAGACACTACTGGTCCTCTCTCTATAGACACTACTGGTCCTCTCTCTATAGACACTACTGGTCCTCTCTCTCTATAGACACTACTGGTCCTCTCTCTATAGACACTACTGGTCCTCTCTCTATAGACACTACTGGTCCTCTCTCTATAGACACTACTGGTCCTCTCTCTCTATAGACACTACTGGTCCTCTCTCTATAGACACTACTGGTCCTCTCTCTATAGACACTACTGGTCCTCTCTCTCTATAGACACTACTGGTCCTCTCTCTATAGACACTACTGGTCCTCTCTCTATAGACACTACTGGTCCTCTCTCTATAGACACTACTGGTCCTCTCTCTCTATAGACACTACTGGTCCTCTCTCTATAGACACTACTGGTCCTCTCTCTATAGACACTACTGGTCCTCTCTACAGACACTACTGGTCCTCTCTCTATAGACACTACTGGTCCTCTCTCTATAGACACTACTGGTCCTCTCTCTCTATAGACACTACTGGTCCTCACTCTATAGACTCTACTGGTCCTCTCTATAGACACTACTGGTCCTCTCTCTATAGACACTACTGGTCCTCTCTCTCTATAGACACTACTGGTCCTCTCTCTATAGACACTACTGGTCCTCTCTCTATAGACACTACTGGTCCTCTCTCTATAGACACTACTGGTCCTCTCTCTATAGACACTACTGGTCCTCTCTCTATAGACACTACTGGTCCTCTCTCTATAGACACTACTGGTCCTCTCTCTATAGACACTACTGGTCCTCTCTCTATAGACACTACTGGTCCTCTCTCTATAGACAATACTGGTCCTCTCTCTATAGACACTATTTGGTCCTCTCTCTATAGACACTACTGGTCCTCTCTCTATAGACACTACTGGTCCTCTCTCTATAGACACTACTGGTCCTCTCTCTATAGACACTACTGGTCCTCTCTCTATAGACAATACTGGTCCTCTCTCTATAGACACTACTGGTCCTCTCTCTATAGACACTACTGGTCCTCTCTCTATAGACACTACTGGTCCTCTCTCTATAGACACTACTGGTCCTCTCTCTATAGACACTACTGGTCTTCTCTATAGACACTACTGGTCCTCTCTATAGACACTACTGGTCCTCTCTCTATAGACACTACTGGTCCTCTCTCTCTATAGACACTACTGGTCCTTTCTCTATAGACACTACTGGTCCTCTCTCTATAGACACTACTGGTCCTCTCTCTATAGACACTACTGGTCTTCTCTATAGACACTACTGGTCCTCTCTATAGACACTACTGGTCCTCTCTCTATGGACACTACTGGTCCTCTCTCTCTATAGACACTAATGGTCCTCTCTCTATAGACACTACTGGTCCTCTCTCTATAGACACTACTGGTCCTCTCTCTATAGACACTACTGGTCCTCTCTCTACAGACACTACTGGTCCTCTCTCTATAGACACTACTGGTCCTCTCTCTATAGACACTACTGGTCCTCTCTCTATAGACACTACTGGTCCTCTCTCTATAGACACTACTGGTCCTCTCTCTACAGACACTACTGGTCCTCTCTCTATAGACACTACTGGTCCTCTCTCTATAGACACTACTGGTCCTCTCTCTATAGACACTACTGGTCCTCTCTATAGACACTACTGGTCTTCTCTCTATATACACTACTGGTCTTCTCTCTATATACACTACTGGTCCTCTCTCTACAGACACTACTGGTCCTCTCTCTATAGACACTACTGGTCCTCTCTCTATAGACACTACTGGTCCTCTCTCTATAGACACTACTGGTCCTCTCTAAAGACACTACTGGTCCTCTCTACAGACAGTACTGGTCCTCTCTCTATAGACACTACTGGTCCTCTCTCTATAGACACTACTGGTCCTTTCTCTATAGACACCACTGGTCCTCTCTACAGACCCTACTGGTCCTCTCTCTATAGACACTGCTGGTCCTCTCTATAGACAATACTGGTCCTCTCTACAGACACTACTGGTCCTCTCTCTATAGACACAACTGGTACTCTCTATATAGACACTACTGGTCCTCTCTCTATAGACACTACTGGTCCTCTCTACAGACACGACTGGTCCTCTCTATAGACACTACTGGCCCTCTCTATAGACACTACTGGTCCTCTCTATATAGACACTACTGGTCCTCTCTCTATAGACACTACTGGTCCTCTCTCTACAGTAACTACTAGTCCTCTCTCTATAGACACTACTGGTCCTCTCTCTATAGACAATACTGGTCCTCTCTACAGATACTACTGGTCCTCTCTCTATAGACACTACTGGTTCTCTCTCTATAGACACTACTGGTCCTCTCTCTATAGACACTACTGGTCCTCTCTCTATAGACACTACTGGTCCTCTCTCTATAGACACTACTGGTCCTCTCTATAGACACTACTGGTCCTCTCTCTATAGACACTACTGGTCCTCTCTCTATAGACACTACTGGTCCTTTCTCTATAGACACTACTGGTCCTCTCTCTATAGACACTACTGGTCCTCTCTCTATAGACACTACTGGTCCTCTCTCTATTGACACTACTGGTCCTCTCTCTATAGACACTACTGGTCCTCTCTCTATAGACACTACTGGTCCTCTCTCTATAGACACTACTGGTCCTCTCTACAGACAATACTGGTCCTCTCTCTATAGACACTACTGGTCCTCTCTATAGACACTACTGGTCCTCTCTACAGACACTACTGGTCCTCTCTCTATAGACACTACTGGTCCTCTCTCTATAGACACTACTGATCCTCTCTACAGACACTACTGGTCCTCTCTCTATAGACACTACTGGTCCTCTCTACAGACACTACTGGTCCTCTCTCTATAGACACTACTGGTCCTCTCTATAGACACTACTGGTCCTCTCTACAGACACTACTGGTCCTCTCTCTATAGACACTACTGATCCTCTCTACAGACACTACTGGTCCTCTCTCTATAGACACTACTGGTCCTCTCTACAGACACTACTGATCCTCTCTCTATAGACACTACTGGTCCTCACTCTATAGACACTACTGGTCCTCTCTCTATAGACACTACTGGTCCTCTCTCTATAGACACTACTGGTCCTCTCTCTATAGACACTACTGGTCCTCTCTCTATAGACACTACTGGTCCTCTCTCTATTGACACTACTGGTCCTCTCTCTATAGACACTACTGGTCCTCTCTCTATAGACACTACTGGTCCTCTCTCTATAGACACTACTGGTCCTCTCTCTATAGACACTACTGGTCCTCTCTACAGACACTACTGGTCCTCTTTCTATAGACACTACTGGTCCTCTCTATAGACACTACTGGTCCTCTCTACAGACACTACTGGTCCTCTCTATAGACACTACTGGTCCTCTCTTTATAGACACTACTGGTCCTCTCTCTATAGACACTACTGGTCCTCTCTCTATAGACACTACTGATCCTCTCTACAGACACTACTGGTCCTCTCTACAGACACTACTGGTCCTCTCTCTATAGACACTACTGGTCCTCTCTCTATAGACACTACTGGTCCTCTCTACAGACACTACTGGTCCTCTCTACAGACACTACTGGTCCTCTCTCTATAGACACTACTGGTCCTCTCTCTATAGACACTACTGGTCCTCTCTCTATAGACACTACTGGTCCTCTCTCTATAGACACTACTGGTCCTCTCTCTATTGACACTACTGGTCCTCTCTCTATAGACACTACTGGTCCTCTCTCTATAGACACTACTGGTCCTCTCTCTATAGACACTACTGGTCCTCTCTACAGACACTACTGGTCCTCTCTATAGACACTACTGGTCCTCTCTCTATAGACACTACTGGTCCTCTCTCTATAGACACTACTGGTCCTCTCTCTATAGACACTACTGATCCTCTCTACAGACACTACTGGTCCTCTATACAGACACTACTGGTCCTCTCTCTATAGACACTACTGGTCCTCTCTCTATAGACACTACTGGTCCTCTCTACAGACACTACTGGTCCTCTCTATAGACACTACTGGTCCTCTCTACAGACACTACTGGTCCTCTCTATAGACACTACTGGTCCTCTCTACAGACACTACTGGTCCTCTCTCTATAGACACTACTGGTCTTCTCTATAGACACTACTGGTCCTCTCTACAGACACTACTGGTCCTCTCTCTATAGACACAACCTGTTCTCAACCATTCCTAACAGTTGATAGTATGTTTGACTCCTGATGTGGTTTATTAGATTTCTTCGCTGCATGGATAAGCGGCATGGTCCGCTGCTGACAGAGAACGACTCAGAGGACAGGGGTGATACACCCAGGGAAAACGCTAGAGCGAGCTATTCCAATCCCCAGCACACAGCTCCTGGGTTTGATTCATCTCTCTGAGCAGAGCTCATGCTTTGGTTGACAGCACAGGGTTAATGCAGGCTATAAAGGCCGGTCCAACCACAAGGAATCATTTTGTATTTGGTCGGAGACCGGGGGGGGGTGGGGGGGGGGGGGGCTCTCTCCTTTTCAAAACCAGATTCTCCTCCTCTTCTCCTGGGTTGTGGTCTGATGTGTGCTCTGTACTGGAAACAACAATGACAGAGGGAGGATAGAGAGAAGAGGATAGATGAGAGGATGGAGAGGATGGAGAGGAGTGGAGAGAGGAGAGGAGAGGACAGAGGAGCAGAGAGGATAGGATAGAGAGGAGAGGAGAAGATAGAGAGGAGAGGAGAGGAGAGAGGATGGAGAGGAGAGAGGAGAGGATAGAGAGGACAGGTGGATGGAGAGGAGAGGAGAGAGGATAGAGAGGAGAGGAGAGAGAGGAGAGGATGGAGAGGATAGAGAGGAGACAGGATGGAGAGGAGAGAGGATGGAGAGGATAGAGAGGAGAGAGGATGGAGGATAGAGAGGAGAGGAGAGAGGATAGAGAGGAGAGGAGAGAGGATGGAGAGGAGAGAGGAGAGTGGAGAAAGGAGAGGAGAGGATAGAGAGGAGAGGAAAGAGGAGCAGAGAGGATAGGATAGAGAGGAGAGGAGAGGATAGAGAGGAGAGGAGAGGAGAGAGGATGGAGAGGAGAGAGGAGAGGATAGAGAGGACAGGTGGATGGAGAGGAGAGGAGAGAGGATAGAGAGGAGAGGAGAGAGAGGAGAGGATGGAGAGGATAGAGAGGAGAGAGGATGGAGAGGATAGAGAGGAGAGAGGATGTAGAGGACAGAGGAGAGGATAGAGAGGAGAGGAGAGATGATAGAGAGGAGAGAGGATGGAGAGGAGAGAGGAGAGGATAGAGAGGAGAGGAGAGGATAGAGAGGAGAGGAGAGAGGATGGAGAGGAGAGAGGAGAGGATAGAGAGGAGAGGAGAGAGGATAGAGAGGAGAGGAGAGAGGGAGGAGAGGAGAGGAGAGGAGAGGAGAGGAGAGGAGAGGAGAGGAAGAAAATGCTCAACTGCAACAGAATTGATTTGTTGGAGTACAATTACACAGCTCTGCAGTACAGAGAGAGAGGGAGCTCAGACGAGCTTGCCCCAGACTGAGACTGAGTGACAGAATGAAACCACAAGCAGTAATTGATAAACTGCCTGCACACTGCAAACATATTATAGAATAACACATGGGGGTTGTTACCTAATTAAATGATTGTATGACTGTCTGGTGGGACAACAACAAGGCTGTGTTCCAAATGGCATTATATTCCCTTGATAGTGTCCTACTTTTGACCAGAGTCTATTGGGCTGTGGTCAAAATGCTAGTAGGAATAGGTGCCATTTGGAACAGAGTGGAATAGGTGCCATTTGGAACACATTGGAATAGGTGCCATTTGGAACACATTGGAATAGGTGCCATTTGGAACAGAGTGGAATAGGTGCCATTTGGAACACACTGGAATAGGTGCCATTTGGAACACACTGGAATAGGTGCCATTTGGAACAGAGTGGAATAGGTGCCATTTGGAACACACTGGAATAGGTGCCATTTGGAACACACTGGAATAGGTGCCATTTGGAACAGTGTGGAATAGGTGCCATTTGGAACACACTGGAATAGGTGCCATTTGGAACACACTGGAATAGGTGCCATTTGGAACACATTGGAATAGGTGCCATTTGGAACAGAGTGGAATAGGTGCCATTTGGAACACAATGGAATAGGTGCCATTTGGAACACATTGGAATAGGTGCCATTTGGAACACACTGGAAAAGGTGCCATTTGGAACAGAGTGAAATAGGCGCCATTTGGAACATACTTACCATGTTGCTCTGTCTGACAGTGAAAAATTCTCCCAGGCTATGTCTAGAAATGACAAACTGCAACGTAAGCCCCTCCCAGGCTATGTCTAGAAATGACAAACTGCAACGTAAGCCCCTCCCAGGCTATGTCTAGAAATGACAAACTGCAACGTAAGCCCCTCCCAGGCTATGTCTAGAAATGACAAACTGCAACGTAAGCCCCTCCCAGGCTATGTCTAGAAATGACAAACTGCAACGTAAGCCCCTCCCAGGCTATGTCTAGAAATGACAAACTGCAACGTAAGCCCCTCCCAGGCTATGTCTAGAAATGACAAACTGCAACGTAAGCCCCTCCCAGGCTATGTCTAGAAATGACAAACTGCAACGTAAGCCCCTCCCAGGCTATGTCTAGAAATGACAAACTGCAACGTAAGCACCTCCCAGGCTATGTCTAGAAATGACAAACTGCAAAGTAAGC